>NC_050591.1:23125718-23205718 GCF_013368585.1 Megalops cyprinoides
GGTTTGGCTTGTATTTGGTTGGGTGCAATGTGTATTAGTGTGGTGTGCATAAGACATAGTAACACAGTAAGTGCATATCAAATTAAAAAGCAGTGAAGAAATATGTGTGAGACTGTAGTCGCATTAGCATACAAAAAGTGCCTATCAAATATCATTAGCAACACCTCAACTGCATTACACTAACACATTTAGAGATCTTCCCAGAGACATGTGAGAAGTGATCAAGTGCTTCACCGAGGTAGTTCAACATACCACATCATCACATCAGGGCAGAGAACCAGTTAAGGTTGGTTTATTCCACCCTGAACATGGGAGGAAGTGGAGTTCAGCTACAAGGTCATGTGACCTAAAAATAGACCAAAGTGTGGAGTGACACTGCCATTGGACTGCAGAGATCAGAGCCCGGAGATATGGTTATAACACATGCCTAAAGAAACTGAGCTGTAGGAGTGGAGAATGTGAGGGTGGCACAAGGCTGATGTCATCTCTGTGACTAAGCCCTCGCGGGCTGTGTGATACATCAGAGAGAGGACAGGGAGAGAGTGGGGAGAGAGACAGATACGGAGAGAGGGGGAGAGAGAGAGACAGGGTTATTGCTGAATACTATCATTGCCGTTATTATTAATAGGATTGCTGTCATCAAGCATCTGTATCATTCTATTGCCGTTATTGACTTTTCCCAGTATAGATTGATTGATTGTTGTTTCTGACATTTTTCTGCTTTGGCAATAACATAAATTGTGTTCGTCTTGCCAATGAAGATCATGCAAGATTTATTTGAATTTCTGAAAGAGAGGTAGAAACAAAGGTAGAGAGAGAAAGAAAGGCGACCAGAGGGGTGTGGTCTAACTGAAACAAGGTCCTTCCTCTCCTGGAAAACTAAATTTGCAATCCGAAGAGGGTTCTGTCACGGTAAATCCATTCTGCATACAGTATGTCCGTTTATAATTGCAATTCAGTTACGGTTACAGCATGTGCGGTGCATTCTGCGTATAGTTTATGTGATTCAAGAAATAAGTGTTAAAATATGATTAAAAAAAGCATTTGCCTCAGTCTTACATACTCTTCCATGGTTTTTAGTTTCCACCCCCCCCCCCCTCTCTCTCCTGACCTCTTTTTCCTCTGTTGCCATAATGAAATGTTCCCACAGACCCCCTTGACATTCAGCTTTCAGGTCACAGACAAGGATATCACACACAGCAAGGAGCAACAGCTCCGGCCCTCAAACAAGAGCACAAGGTGTGTGTAAGATGCCCAGCGCTGTTCTCCGCTCTCTGCCCTTTGTTCTCTCTTATCCCTCCATCCCCCACTTTTTCTCCCGCTCTACCTCTCTCCCTCCCTCTCTTCATCCTTTTTCCCCCCTCTTCCTCTTTCTTTCTCTCTTTCCGTCTCTTTGTCTCTGATATGGAGATCTCTTTATAGCTTTCTACCACTAGGTCTGTGAGCGATGTGAAAGTCACGTCAGCCGTGACATGGAATCTTCAGGGAGGGCTCGATCCGACAAGCGGCTCCAACCCCCCAGGGACCAGGCCCGCATGCTCCCAGCCAGGAGGTTAATGCACTCCCCGGCACACATCAAAACAAAGCAAAACATTATCTATAGCTTCATGAATGGCAGTCTGCTTGTGGGCGTCTGAAATCGTTGATCTGTTAATTGGCCTCAATCTCTCACTGATGTGTCAGTATTGATCTCGGTAGAGAGCGTCCCAGTGCCCTAAGCTGCCTGGGGCTTCCCTTCTGTAGCAGTGCTGTGAGGTCATACTGAGGAAAACATCAGTCTGATGTGGCCCGACATTCACCTGGTCTTCCCGTGTTTGTCCAGCGGGGGCAAACTGGAGTCTTTTAGTGGCTCACAGAAAACCTACCTGACAGACACCTGAAGCAGATGTTTTGTGAAAATACGTTCAATTCAACACCTAATACCAAAACCTTAACCAAACCCTGACACTAAGGCTAATCCCAAATCATAACCTAGTTCCCCATCCTGACCCAAACAGTGATAACCATGTAAATCCACTGTAGCTTCAAACTGCACTACTTTGCAGTGCTGGCTTTATTTGTGAGAGCTGTCTGGGGAATGCCGGAATCGATTTACACCACTTACTTACGCAGCCTTTTCACACGAACCCCTCTCTACCTTCTTTCACATGCGCACTGGCTTAAAGACTGTCACTCCTTCACACATATACTGAATTCGACAGTGCTCTTGCTTCACACAGTTACTGACTTCAGCATTCTAGTTGCTTCATACAAACTCTTTTCACTGTCACGGGCTATTGGGAATAAGGCACAGAATTACTAAGTATCATGATTCTAGAACTGGTCCTTTTGAGTTGGACACAAAGGCACAAGTGGTCCCATTCTTAATGCCCTTTGTGCGTTGATGGGCCCATTCTGACTACAGCTGTTCCCCTTGTAGTCTGGATGTCTCCAGTGAACCGTTCTGGCTTCAGGCAATAAACAGTTCTGCCTCTTTAGCCCCCTCTTCCCTCCCCCCTTCCCCACTCACTTCTCGGTGGAGAGAAGGCAGGAGGAGCACAAGCAGCTTAGTGCACACCCCTGACTGTGTCCACAGGACACATTCTAAATCAGTCCTCTGGGGTCAAGGCATCTGGACATTACTGTGCAAACAACTGGAAGGTAAAGGTCAAAGCCCTGGGAGTTGGACACAGAAGAAAGAAAATGTTTCGGTGAATGTTTTCACAGAACTTGGGTAAAAAGACTTACACAGTGACCATACTGAACTCTGACCGTTCTGCTCTGACTGCATTGACTGGACTCAGTATGACTGGAGCTCCATAGTTCTTCCTCACTGGTCATTGTTTTACAGTCACTTCTCCTGTACAGCACAGCAGGTAAGCAGAACACACAGGCCTGCTGTGAGATCCTTTGATTTGAAAATACCAAAAAATAAACAGTCCTGCCCTCCTATGCGATCACCCTGTTTGAGCACAGTTTGTTACCACGCCCCCTCCTGGCAAGGTGGTGAAACAGGGCAGGGGAGCCCAGGGGAGAGATGCAGTGTCATTCACTTATTTGAATTAGAAAACAATGGCTCCCTGGAGGCTGGGCGGGCGAGGGCAGTGGGTAATGCGTTAAATGCCCTGGCAGAAGCCTCTAAACAGGGGGATGATGTCATGCAGTGGGCGGAACTGAGTCACGGGTGATTGATTGGTGTGATGCCCCAGACAGACGCTTGCTGTGAGGCTTGCACACAAACACAGTGTGGGGGGGTGATGCAGCTGGCAGAAAAACAGAGGTGTAGACAACAACAGAGCTCTTCTCCTTGTTCATCCCAGAGAGCGTTTCCACCCCACTGCTCACTCACAGACTGTGTACTGCAGGCTACAGGATTTACACCTGGATCAGCCCTAACCTTGGATCCCGGCCATCTGGTGCCCCTCTGTGTGGGACACTGATGCCAGCTTTACAGACCAGCTTTCAATCTGGGGGGGGGGGGGGGGGTGCTGGCATCAGTCAGTGTGAGAGGGAGATATGTGGGGGGTGAAGGGTGGGGGGTGGTTATGGCAGTGGTGGATAACCATGTTTGTGTCACAGAAAGTAATGACATGGGCTTGAAACACTAGCATGCACATATACATTGACACATATATACACATATACAAGGATGCACACACTAACCCATGCATGCATGCACATATACAATCATACAAAACACACACGTGCACACACACACACACAAACACACACACAAACACATGCATGTATGCACACACCTACACAGACACACACATACACGTGAAACACCTTCATCCCCCCTGTGTATTTATTCATGCGTTCAGGGGTGGGTGGAGGGTGGAGGGTGTGTTGCTAGCAGAAATGATGTGAGCGGAGATGGTGTAGAGCAGGAGTGAGCGGCTGTCTCTGAAACGAGGTCACACCCCTTGGAGAGGATCCTGCTCCCGCCCTGTGGAGCTCTTGGCTGTGGGGATCCGCCCCCTTTACCCCCCCCCCCCCCTTCCCTCCACCCCCGGACCTGTCCATGGTGCTGAAATCCTGTGTGACAGAGCTGCTGAGAGAGAGAGAGAGAGAGAGAGAGACAGAGAGAAAGAGGGAGTGATAGGGAGAGAGAGATAGAGAGCGAGAAAGACCGAGAGGAAAAAAGAAAAACATAGCGAGTGAGACAGAAAGAGCAAGGGAGAGAGAGAGAGAGCGAGTGAGAAAGGATGAGATTTGCAGGGAGGACAGCAGGCTCGCTCTTTGTCTTGTGATTTACAATCCACAATCTGTGATTTAAGCCACGGCGGCTCGGACGCACTGAGGATCTGAGAGCCCGGGAGAGAGGCTTCTGCGATAGCGGCGGCGCTGAGGAGGGTGTCTCACAGCGAGGCGCAGCGTGACGAGGAGCAGGCACAGAGCGACAGGGAGCGGGAGCAGCTCGGCAAGGAGCAGGCACAGAGCGACGGGGAGCGGGAGCAGCTCGGCGAGGAGCAGGATGCGTGTTTCTGTGCCGCGAGGCTGCCGTGCCGCTCTGGCCCCGCGCCTGTAGACGGGCCATGTGCAGATGAGGCGGGGGAGCTGGTGCCTGGGGGGCCGTCGTTCAGCGCCGCACGGAGAAGGAGCTCCCGTCTCTCTCCCCCCACACAACCCCGGCGACCAGGAGAGCGGAGGGGGCCCCGCCGGAGAGGAGGAGCTTCGCGAACTCTGTGACACGAAGATGGCTAACCGCGTCGCCGCACTGCCGTGGGATTTCCAGGAGCTACTCCAGGCTGTCGCCACCCCGAAAGCCTGCCCTCACCTGTGAGGCATTCTGACCTGTGAGCTCACTGCTCGTCCAGTTCTTATGGTGCTGAGACCTGGGGCTACCTGCACGCTGGCTCGCCTGGGGGGGACCCGCAGAAAGGGCTTTACCCGGAGAAACTAACCCTCTCACCTGCACTACAGAGCTGGGATTCAGCCCCATCTGTGAGTATGGCCGTTCCGTCACCATTCCATTCTGTGTGTACAATGCTGTTTGGTTCAGAAGCCCCCCCCTGCTGAGCTGATATATTTCAGAGCAATTTCTGAAGTGGTGCAAAGGAATCTCAGATGGCTAAATTCTCACATTCCTACATCCTGTCGCCCTCATTTTGGCTTGCTGTTGCCTAGATACTACACCACTTTCCCTCCATGCTTTTCTTAGAATGAATCCTCGGCCCCTGCAGGATGAGACAGCTGATTCACAAACATTAGGCTGTTTGGATGTGGGAGTCAGGCAAATAGAAATGGAGAGAGGACAGGGGGGATAAGAAAGAGGGAATGGGAGAATAAGGAAAAGGGGGAGGAAGACAGATAGAAGGTGAGCGTAGAGATAGAGAGAATGATGGAGGTGTGAGAGAGTACAAAGGAGAAAGGAAAGGAGAGAGGCATGAAACATGGAAGCAGAGAGGGGGGAGAGGGAGAGGGATAGGAGGAGCCTGTGACTGGTATCTGTAAAACACTGTGCCTGCAAGGGCTAGGCTTATAAGTGTAACACGCGCGTGAGCACACACGCACACACACACACACACACACACACACACACACACACACACACACACACACACAGGTGTGGGAGAGCGCAGGTGGTGCTGTGGGGGTGGGCCCTGAGGTAGACGCACAGATGCAGAACCACACAGTTTGTGCCAGACAATGGCCCTTTTTGCCTGCAAGCTGCACATTCCCCATCTGGCCAGGCTCCAAGCCTCTTGTCTGCACTCTCACCCCGGAGGAAGCCCAGGGCATCTCGCTTCCCGCTCAGGCATTGGCGGGCCTTGCCCTGAAAACGACCCATATATCACACCGCTGCTCGTAATGAACACTTGTAATACAGTGCAGTGGTGGGCATTTTGTTAGCAATGCCAGATTGCAGTGTTTGTGTCACAGTTTGGGTGCGTGTAAAAGTGCTGAACACAAAGACGGTAGATGTGTACTGAACAGGCTGGTCACTGGCTGTCTGTGCATTCTGGTCCTCTCAAGCTAAAGGCCAATTGGCTGCAGCTTGTGTCCTGAGTGAGAGCATGATGCAACTGTTACACTGAGTGAGAGCTGGCTTCTCCAATCACAGTACTCTGTACCCCAGTGGTGCTAACAGGAGGAGGGGGCACAGACCAATCACAGAGAGCTCCGAAGCTCTTAAATACACCCCCTCCTCACATTTACACACTCACATTCACCCTCAGTCAAACTTTCTCATTCACCCTCTCACACTCATTCCACCCTGAAGTTCCTCTTTTGCGCTCGTTAACCCTTTCAAATTGCCCATAACGCTACACCACACTTCACATTCACAATCTCACATACATACATTTGTCAGTTCAGACTCTCTCTAATATTTACCATCTCACAGTGTCACATTCACACATTTGCCCTCATATTCACACATTCACAATACACTGAGATGGCATGCTTATTAATATGGAATGGTAAGAGGCAAATCCTACAAAGTACCCGCACCAGAATAAGTGTGAGAGCAAAGCATGCACACACCACACACACACACACACACACACACACACATACAGTGAGCTGCAAATATATTTATTCTGAATGCAGAGAAAATGTCTCAGTGTAATTTATAGTATTGTTTTAATCACTGACTCACTCAATTCCCTCACCTGCAGTGTTTCTGACTGGAGAACAATGAGCTCTGAGGAGGACACCTTCAGCAGATTTTTTCAGTATGTGGAGGACAGTGGACTGAGAGCCTACGATGGTCTGGTCATTCAGAATGCCTCGGACATCGCCCGTGAAAGTGACCGTGTGAGGAATGAGACGAACTGGGCGTACCTGCAGGAAAAACACGAGAAGAGACGGAGACAGGAGGAAGCCATAAAAAGGTAGGAGACTGAGCTCGTTGTACACACACACACACACACACACACACACACACATCCCCACATTATTTGCACACATATATGCATGCACACCTCTGCATAGTCACACACACAAAAATGCATACAATGATTTGTGGCTGTGCTGGGATCTGGAGGTCAGGGTCCTTGGCTAAGTTGATGGTCTTTATGGTCAAAGTGAGGTCTCATTCACTTTGAGACTCCAAAGCATGTTTAGGGGTTTATCTGTCAATCATTTTGTGGTCATCATTATGGGGAGGAGCTTTTGGGTGTTGAAGGGACCCCATGGTTTCCAACTCCCCCTGCTGTGTTGTTGCAGCTAGATCATTTCTACAGTACACTACAGTGGCTCAGTACTGCTCATCAGTATTGCTGGGTTTAGAACCGCTGGATCAGAACAAGTCTAGCAGTACTGTTTGAAGAATAGCTTGAGTAGCGCTGCTAGATCAGTACTGGTTTAAAATTTGGAAGGCTTAGAATCAGTTCATGAAAGCTTAATAGTATGTAATTCCTCAAAATGACATTTTTACAGTGTTTTTAAAGTAAAAAGAGATGCGATCTCAAATACTAATTAATTAAGTGTTAGCAATTAGTAATTGGTAACTAGTAATTAGTGATTAATTATTGATGCACCAGATATAGATAAACCTAGACAAACATAAAAGATGAATGGTTAAGAACCTTGTTCAGTTCGCTGTTCAGTGTGTACAGTATGTTCGCTCTGTGAGAGTGACATGGTTAGACCCCAGAGAGAGAGGAGAGAGAGGGAGGAGGAGAACAGCAACAGTAGCATTTCTCCAGAAGAGTAGAAATAGGTCAATGAGACAACCCTTCTCACAGTGAGAGATGGAAAACTGAGCTGAGATTAAAGTGTGAGGCACAACCATATTGCAAGGCTGATGCTCACAGGCAGACCCTCAGTTCTGCCCAGTGACTGCTGAACCCGCTGACAGCCAATCAAATCCCACAGCTGCTGTGAAATTGGGTGGGTCTTCCTGCACACTGCCCTCCCACTGCTAGTTTCAGGGTAAATTCTGCCACATAGGCAAGACAGAGTAAATCAAGAGGCTTATTTCTGCTTTATTCTTTTACCTGTGAGGGTGTGTGTGTGTGTGTGTGTTTGTGAGAAAGAGAGAGAGAGAGATATGCTTATCTCACAAGTTAGTAAACCCAGTTTGCAGTTAATCCAGTGAAATATCATGAGCTGACAGAAGTGTCCCAGCCCGTTATACTCTAAGTTCACACACGTAGATGTGACAGTGCACTTCCTCCAGCTGCTGCAGTGAATGATAGTTAGCTAAGTAGCTAATGACATTCTTTTTATTAGCTACAGCTGTGTGGTGAAATGAACCTTACTGTTATAGTAGTGTGTATTTCTAGTTATATTTCTCACCAGATAGCTAAAAAGCTGCACAACATAAGGACATTGCTTTTATAAATATTCTGGATTCATGTTAACTAGTCACAGCACTGAAATTGTGTGGCTATCAAAGGAGAGGAAGATTAAACAAAGCAGTAATCATTGCTAACTAACTGCAGGTGTAGCATATTGTCTGTGGCTTGCTTGCTGTCTGCTGGTGTCAGTGTGTCTTAGATTTATATTTTTTGCCTTTTTTGCATTTACTCATCAGAAAAGATGGTACTTCTGTGAGGGTTTCTGTGGTTAATCGTCTCTCTAAGTGTGCTCTTGGCTGAGGCTTTAATTGGAGACGTGACCCCAGTGTCCCTAAGCTATGCTATATTTACTCATTTTACACACCCCTCAGTTGTCTGATGGGCTCCAACCGCCCATTTCCCAGGAAACGACTGCGGCACACTGGCTGCAGTTTCTATAGCACCCAGAGCCTCGGGGAGCAAATGCTGTGGTATTGGGTGAGCAGCTTCCTGAGCTGTTTCCAGAATGGCTGCTGTAACTGGGATTTTATGAGAAATGTATTTGTTCCTCTTTGTTAAAATGGTCAGACAAGCAAACAAGCAAATACATGCAATTATGGTTCCTCCGGTCCAGATCAGTCAAGATCAAGGACCATGATCAAAGTTATCTCTCCTTTCCTCTTAATTTCCCAAATCTTTCACTCTTTTCTCTTGAAGCTTTTTTTTCTCTCTTTTCATCTCGCTTTCCTCTTCCCTTCTCCATGATCGATATACCACTGAGAGCTCTCATTCTGTGCTCTCACACATGAATTTCCCAGCACCGTCCTGAAAGCTCTAATCATGAGAGTGAAATAATGGATTGATTTCCTTTAGAAAAGACCTGCAGCGTCTCCCTTGGTATAAAAGCCCTTCGAAAATCCCCTCTTTCCAGACCCAGCACCTCCTATCTGTCCTCATTAACCCCGTTCCTCCTCCAGTACTGCCCCCCTCCTCCAATACTCATCCCTCCCATTAACCCCACTCCTCCTCCAGTAATCACCCCCTGTTAACCCCACTTCTTGTGCAGTACTCACCCCCCTGCTCCCTCTCCTGGTTAACCCCACTTCTCATCCAGTACTCTGCTGTCTGACAGCACTTGGGCCCTACCTCTCTGCTGCGCTCAAACACACAGCTCTCCATTGACATTGAAAATGCCAAACCGATATAGAGTCATAGACAGGAGACACAGGGAGATGCCGTAAACATGGGAAGTAGAAGAGTTGACACTGCTGTTGCATTCTTGGTATGTAAAATGTATGTAAAATTGGGGCTATGTAACTCAAAAAGGATAAAGACACCTGTTAATTGGATGCATTGTGAAAGACGTCATGAAACAGAGGGAGTTGTAATGAACCTAGGGAGTTCTGGTGTTTTCAGTTTTCCCAGTGACGTATATCTATCGGAGGGGGGCCAGGAGGGGGAGGCTTGTGAAGGTGATATAGCCGCCTCTGCTGGAGTAATGCGCACTTTAAGATTACTGATGAAATACTTTTAAGAAGGCCAGTTTCTTTTAGTGTGCAGCTCATCTGCATGATATATCTCGGTAACAAGCAAAGCAAATGACATGCTGTGAATTCTTTGAACTCTCAGCCACACTCACACAAGCACAGGCAAGGAAACGTGCACACACACCCAGGCACCCTCATACTCACACATACAGGCACACACATTTAGTCACAGGCAATTTGGCGTATCTCTATGCACAAAATGGCAGATTTAAAGCAGTAAAGAGCTACTTCCTTTTTTGCGAACAGCTCCATGTGTCCTTCAAGGACAGCAGTCTCTCCCTGTGTGCTGCCGTGACAATAGTGGGCTGCCATGCTGTAGGGTTTATGCAACACTTCCCTTCAACGCCACCCCCCCATCTCTATCCAAGAGCTGCAGCAGCAGCCTTATGTAGGGTTGGGGGGGGGGGGGGGGGGAGTGTGCCCATCAGCCTGTGAACTGCATAGATTAGACTTCAAGAGAACATCTTGTGCAGACCCCCCCTCCCACCTGTTCCCATCCCACAGAAAGTCACATCAGCCACTCAGAGAGAGAACCACCCAGACACAACACATGTTCACGTGAGGAGTAAAGACTGAAGGAAGGTAAGACCAAGCTGCTGCTGGCTCTGTAATCCGCCGAGCAGGAGCGGCGGGTTGTAATCTGCTGTAATCACATTTGAGTAAAGAGCAGAGATCTCCAATAAATCAAACTATCATCCCTCACACAAACAGCAGGCCCAGGGCCCCGGCCCTACTGTAAATCCAGCCTCACTGCGCACTCGTAAGAGCACTCTCACTGCCACGCGGTCGGGCTTGGCTGCACAGAGACGGCCCGTGCTTTATGGCGGGGTTAGGCCGGCAGCCTGGTATTGATCCACAGTCAGACCTGTACATTATCCAGAGCGTCAAGTATAGCACGGCATCTGCAGCTGTCTCTCTGCTCAGCCTTCCCTGGGCGCTGAATGTTATTTGCACGCTCTTTCACTGCGGTTCCGTGCATGCTACAGCTCTGCAGGGCCTCTTAAATCATGCCTTCACCTGCAAAACTCTAGGCATAATCTATAAAGAACAGAGTGGATGCTTCTCTCATTAAGGTAAGCTCAGGTGCTCAAAAACCAGGGCAAAATCGTCTGTACAATTTTTGCAAGGGTTGCTGTGATTTCTTTGATATGGTGGTAGCTTTATTTCGTTCTCCCCTGCGGTGTGATTTTAATGCTGCATTTGTGTGTGGTGGTGCCTGCAGCGATGGTGAGATTTTAAACATGGGGGCCCTGTGGGGGTTGTATTGGGAGGGGGGGGGGCTGCAAAAGCTGTTTGGGGGGGGGGGGGGGGGGGGGGGGTGGGCTCCCCCTCACGGTCGTCGCTCTCTGTGTGCTGCTCAGTTATGACAGCCTTTGTGTCTGGTTTGTGGGGTCTTGTTGCCAGGCAGATTTAAGCCTCTGACCAATGAGTCTCCTCCCCCCTCTCTCTGCACTGCTGCTGTTTTTATTCAGGATGGAGCCCCATGGTATATGCACGCACGCACACATGCACGTACACATACTGGAAACACACACAAACACAGTGTACACAAAGTATGCACACACGCTTTACACATATGCTTACATACACATGCTCCAACTCCAACAGATATGCATGCAAACACACAGTTTGCAGAGACACAAGTACATGCACTAAAACAGACTCACGTATGTATTCATACATACATGCACATACACTTACACAATGGTTTTATGAACAAGTGCTTGGAGGATCATGAGCACAGCTGCTGAGTTTGAACCTCAGTGCTCTCCTATTGTCCTGGTGGGAACTCCTCTAGGGCTGGAGGCTAAAGGGAGAGGGTAATCCCGTACACATGCAATGCGCTGACCAACTCCAATGCTCCATAAATCTTTGTTTTGATGAGGAATCGGGCTCCACAGCTGGATTACCCAGAATCCTATGGGATGTACAATATGGGGAGGCTGCTGCTGGTTACTGACCTGATATCAAGGAGGATTAACGTGCTAGGCCCATTGTGTCTCCCGTAGAGCAAGAGAACCAGAATTCACAGGTGCATCTGTATGACATTATAGCTTTTGAATGTATATATGAAAATTGCGCTGTGTTGTTTTTTGTTGGTTTTTAACCTTAAATGGTCACATGAGAATTATATTTTTAATGGTTTGGCTAAGCAGTTGGTTTGGTAGTTGAAAGTGATGTTTAATCCGTTTTCCATATGTTAATCAGATTTGTGCTCTGAACTGTTGTCAGCCTGCAAGAACTGACAGTCTCCGCTGTCATCACTGTAGTGACTCACACTCTTGGGCATTAGCAACAGGACTAAGTGGTGGTCCAGGGCAGCCTCTTCTTTCTTTGTACATTAAATATGAGTTTTGTGCTCTAAAAACGCACTACCAAAAATGGCAGTTTTTTGAAGTTCACTGGAAAACACCCTTCCCTCACTATAAAAAAGTGCGTACAGAGCCAGGGTCATCAGGTGGTTATGCATAGATACATCTCCCTCCCCATCTGCCCGATCACACCCCTATCCCAGCAGGACCTGCAGTCTGAGGACACTCTGAGCAAAGCATGTTGGGTACTCCCATACCTCTTTGACAGTTGTCCCATGTCACTTTAAAATCTCTGCACTTCCCAACTGCTCACACTTCTGCATTGATCTTTATTTACTTTGATGTGCAGCTTTTTTGTAAACAAAAGGTGAATATCTCTCACCTGTGCTGTCTCTCCCCCCAGGAATAGTGAACGGTCTCACTCAACGATTGTGTGTCTCTCTCTCTCCTTCTGTAATGTGTGGAGTATGTGTCAGTAACAGTCACTGAGAAACAGTGTGGAGTCTCTTTCAGTACCAGAGTGGGGTCTCTCTTTCTCAGTACCAGAGTGGAGTCTCTCTCACTCTCTCAGAAACAGTATAGGGTCTCTTTCAGTACTAGAATGGTCTCTCTCTCTCTCAGTACCAGAGTGGAGTCACTCTCTCACAGTAACAGAGTGGAGTCTCCCCCTCTCAGTAACAGAGTGGTGTCTCTCTCTCAGAAACAGAATGGAGTCTCTCATACAGAAGCAGTGTGGAGTCTGCTTCTCGATGATGAGGTAAATGAAGTTAGAGGTAATGGAGCGTGGTGACTCCTGCTGTTTTCCATCACCTCCTGGATCTGCTGAAAAACAAGCTTTTCAAAAATGCCCTGCTTTCCAAAGCCTTTCATCATTCAGCCCCATCCACACCACACCTTGGTTGCCTTTTCTTTCCAGCTCTGAGTTTTTCAACAAAACCAGGAGCTGAGCAGCTAATGCAGCAGCATACAGCTGATTTTGATCATGGCGCAAGATGCAAACACGGGTACACCAGGTCACATCCCTGTTATGGTGCTGAGAGCAGGAATCACGCCGATGCATTGGGCTAGCCTGTATCCTCATCAGAGGACTCATCAATCACTTTGGTCAGGTGCAGAACTGAAGGAGACGTGTGCTGTGACTGCAGACAGTGACCAGGACAGGAGGCTGGTGCAGTCACTGTGAGGCACTCTGGATAAGAGTGTCTGCCAGATGAATAAATGTAAATGTCATAGTGTTGTCAGTGATTAATTAACAAGGCAAGAGCAGGTGGATTGTGGTCAGTAAATGCAATAAGGTATGAGAGTCAAAACAGCACCGGTAAGTGATTAGAGCAGGTTTTTATCGAAGTGTGCTTTGTTAGACAACTGGGGTTATTGCCCTTCAGAAGAGGGTTTTTTTTAGGGTGTTTCATCAGTTGACTTGGTTTAGTGCCTTTCAGGAAAGGGCTTGGTTTAGCGCCCTTCATGGAAGGGCTTGCTTTAGCGCCCCTCGTGAAAGGGCTTGGTTTAGTGCACTTTGTGGAAGGGCTTGGTTTAGTGCACTTTGTGGAAGGGCTTGGTTTAGTGCACTTTGTGGAAGGGCTTGGTTTAGTGCACTTCAGCTGAATTCAATAGGATGATGTCCTGATGAGACTCTGATGGGCTGACAGCTTCAATGACACACTGCTCCTCAGGTCAGTGTCTGCTGCTGACAGCGTGGAACATAGAAGAGACACATTTATTAACTCTCCGCTATAAACTCAAGAGAGGCAGAGCATATCACGACCTACTGGTCCCTTACATTTGAAAACTGAATAAATACATAGTGTTTTGAAGTGTTTAGAGCAAAATATAGGTAATACAATAATATTATGAGGTACAGTATATATTATTGGAGTGCGGAAAAAGTGAACACAGTCATTCTGATTAGTCTGAAACAGATTTTGCCTCGGGTGAGAGCAGAAATCAATGTGTCAAACAGAGGGTTCTCTCGGCCGAGCGGCGGTAACAGCACACTGATCGTTAGCGGGTAACGGAGCCATTTACTGCATTAGCACGCGCCCCCGTTCCCATCGCCGGGGAGCGCGCCGCACCTTGCTGCAAGATCGCAGATAGGAGTGCCCGCGTGCCGCAAACGGTAATTACGGAAAATGTATTTTATTGGCGGGGCGTTTCTCCCTAATTTCATTTTCTCCCCGTCTAGCGGGGCCGGGTTCCATGACCGGAGAGGGCTGGGTGTCCATTTAATCAGTGCCGCTGTTGATTTACTGCGCCCGGTTCAGTCTGGGGGAAGAGTGGCTCCCTCTCGATTTCCAATCCCGGCGATTACAGTTTCAATTACTCCCTTTCCATGCTATTCACTGACAGTGGCCCCTATTACCTAGGCAGGTCTTTCATTTGGATGCTCTGTAACCCTTATCAAGATCCAGTGGAAATAAAGCCTTTCTGACTTCAGGCATGGATAGTTTATCCCTAAAAATATATTCTGAGAAAAGTATTTTCAGATATAATGTACGTAATGTGACTTTTTGCAGTTGTCCCAACCACTGTACTGATCTGCACATACTCTTATCATGTTCTTACTTTTATTTCATCAGCTGGGCCTGTCACAAACAATGTATTACTCATTAATCTTCATCTGAAATGCATGTTAATGATGGATAAAGATACAAGTATTTAAATAAATAAACATACACATTCATGTTTGTGAAAAAAGATTAGTGCTGCAGTTGTTTTATATGTTATGAAGTAATGATTATAGTCACTTTATCAGTTTCATAAATAGGATCATTAATAAATGTTTATCATCAAATACCCTTATCTGCTGTGACTTACAACATTTTACAAAATGATCCATGCAAGCATTAGTGGAACACAGTAGGACATTTACTAAGGCAAGTCAGGTAAAGCACCTTGCTCGTCTGGTCTACAACCAGCCAAAATACTTGCATGTCAAGCCTCTCCTCATCTCCCTACACTGGCCAGAATAAATTACAAAGACGTAGTTCTAGCCTTTGGCGCAGCAAAGGAACGGCACTGTTTTATGTGAAATCCATTTTCAAAGCATACGTTCCTGCTGAATCACTCCGTTTTGCAACCTCTGGACAACTTGTCTTCCCTTTCTGAAAGTGTCGATCCTCCTGGTCTTGCCTGTTCTCTACTCCGGCCTCCAGTAGGGGAATGGGCAGAACTGCTGTATCGTATCTACTGTCCCACCGCCTCAGACTGAAGACTCCTCTGTTCAATCTACATCTAAAAATTCATGCTGCATCCTCAGACGCATTTGCTATATCGTCAGTCTACCACTTGTACCTACCATGGCGCTTAACAGAATGTGACTTGTTGTGTAATAACTCGCGCTATAAGGTTGAGACACAATTTAGTATCATCTCTGCTGTTAGCCTAACATTCTTGCATGCACTTTTGTATGTCTCTCTGTATATGTCTGCTAAATGACTAAATGTAGTGTAAATGCTCAAGACCAGTGCTTCACCCAGGAGGTCACAGTTCCCTAACCAGGACTCCACACTGTCACCTAAACAAACAAATGTCCACAGTTATGGTTTTTCGCACACTTTCCTTTTTCCCTCCTAGTTGTCATATGTGCCTTCTGTTCATTTTTTTCATATTCATGTGTTACTGATACAATACATAGTACGGTAATTTACTATCAGGAAGAGTCTGGCGTTTGAGCCTGTGCGGACATTGTGTAACTAAAAGCAAATCGGTGCTGTATCTGTGGTTGTCATGGGGATGCTGGGTTGCTAATTGGCTTTCTCTGCCTCGGCAGGATCGGTGAGGACGTCGCCAGAGGGACGGACGGCGGGTATCCGGGGAAACATTTCCGCATGGGCTTCATGACGATGCCTGCCCCCCAGGACCGGCTGCCCCACCCCTGTGGGACGGGCTTCTCCGTGCGCTCACAGTCCCTGCACTCCGTCGGGGGCGGGGATGAGGACATTAACCCCAACTCCCGAAAGCAGCCGCCCCCCAAACCCCGGAGGGACCCCAACACCAAGCTCAGCATGTCGTCGGAGACGGTGAACACAGGTTCAACCCCAGGCAAGACAGGGAAAGAGCCGGACAAGTCTGACGGTGAGTCTGTGTGATTGACACCTCCTGTTCCCCCTGTCTGTGAGCCTGCCCCTGCTCCGGGTCACACTGACCTTCCTGGCTGTCACATCCCATCACTTCTGCTGGCTGTCTCTGTAGTCTGCTCTCACAGCCCATGTGCCCCTGCACTCTGTTGTCCAATCAAACCTGCCTTGTAAAGCGGAGACAGAGAGAGAAAGAGAGAGAGGGAGAGAGAGGGAGAGAAAGAGCGAGACGGAGAGAGAAAGAGACAGAGAAAGAGAGCGAGACAGACAGAGAGAGAGAGATTGAGAGAGGGAGGGAGGGTGAGCGAGAGTATGTGAATGTGAATGCTGTATCCTCCCTGCAGATTGACAGTAATACTCTCCCTACAGTTCCTTTTCTTCACCCCCCCCATCAACCCTCCCCCCCATCTCAGAATAATTCACTGCCAAGGGCCAAGT
Source organism: Megalops cyprinoides (assembly GCF_013368585.1). Lineage (NCBI taxonomy): Eukaryota > Metazoa > Chordata > Actinopteri > Elopiformes > Megalopidae > Megalops > Megalops cyprinoides. The sequence continues at coordinate 23,142,299 of NC_050591.1, forward strand.
GACATTCATTGCTGTGTACTACATCTTTCAAGTGAAGCATTATACAGGAGTCCTCTTCATCACAGGAGCATCATCTGTATGCAGATGTTCTCCCTGCCTCCTCTTCCATTTCCAGCTGTTTGACGTAGCAGCTTCCTGTAGCACCTGTTTGTTCTTGATGCTGCTGTCACCCTAGCTCTGTGGTTGCTCTGCTGAGAAGAGTTCCTATCTTTATTCATATCAGGTGTCCATATTGATCCTAATTTTGCCAAATGCAAAGTCCGTTTTGAATCTGAAACCCTGCAATTCAGTTCTGTTTTTAACTTTTTTGTGATAGGTAATGTTTTACTCCGGGTTTGCAGAATAACCTTTTTATTCAGGGCTAATAACAATTGTCGTCAACATTTTTTCCAGCCATTTTTATTTTACCTTATATCAACGTGTATTTATCATTATATGTAACAGTTATGCAGAATACCGGCAGCGGGTTTAATGTCATTGCCTTGTCGTTATGCCACAGGACAACTGTTGACTGTTCATAACTTTATGATTGTGTCAGAAATGACAAGGCCCATCATCACTGACCAACGAACAAACAGGAAAGCATTTACCACTCAATCTGTGGCCTCGCTCTGTGCCGTCCCAGTCATGGCTTTTCCTCTCTCCATCCTCTTTTGCTCCAGTCCACATTGGCTTTCCTCTCTGCTGGTCCAAAATGCAAGAGCAAATAAAATTATGTAAAACAGTTATCTCTCCTGGAGCCAGTGGCCTCTGTGCTGTGCCCTCAAAAGAGTAAAAGCTCTCTTTGCACACTGCTGCCTCCAGAGTTCCAAAAGAGTCGAGCAAGGCCTTTCTCCCTCACTCCTTTAGTCTGAAAGCATAGACCACAAGATCTGTTCTGAGTAACAAGAACTGTGACCTACGTGGCCAAGTTCTGTGACCTACACTTTGTAGCCCACTCCTCTCCAAACACAAACACACACACACACACACACACAAACATTTGCAGATCAGTTTTTACTGTTGTTGGACAGTCCTTTACTGGGACTGCAGATAAATTTGGATTGATGACGACCTCAGCCTTTTCTCCTCATGTATAGAGGTGGCATAAACAACCCTGCATTTCTTCGAGTCAGATGATGCACTTTAGGTCAGCTCAGAGAGAGAAATGCAATGCCACTTCATGGCTGTCTTTATGTGGGGAAAGATGAGCCGTGACATTCCTGCTGTGACTACAGCCATTGCCTTTAGCCTATCCTTCGACAGGAGACACTGACAGGGAGGCATCTTTATTCGCTCTCCTTCTTGCCCTGCGCTCTCCCTCTCTCTCTCTCTCTCTCTCTCTCTCATCATGCCCCCCCCCCCGCTCTCTCTCCTCCCTTGCCTCCTCTCTCACGCTCCCCCTCCTTTCCTGAATGTTCTCCCCAGCACAGTGTCCCAGTAAATGGCACCCCTGTTAGCGCTTATTTATAGATATGATGGAATATGTCAACAGAAACACACACACACGCGCACACACATCCACCTACCCACTCACCCACCCGTAAACTCACACACTCTCACACATAGACATCCACCCACCCACACACAAAGACACACAAGCAGATATGCAAGTCTCACTTTGTTCTGAAGGCATCGTTCTTCAGAACAAGTTGTCCTGCCAGTAAATCATCTTTTCTGAGAACCCACCAGTGCCTTTAATTTTACGTCAAACACAGGTTTCACACAGAGCTGTAGCTCTCTCCATCTCAATGCCGGCAGAATGCAGTCCCTTCTGCCTGTCTGCATGCACAGACCCCATCACCTGCTGTCTGTTGGTATTCGAAGACTCTAGTACCTTCTGTCTGCATGCGCAGATGTGCTCCCATTGTGTCACTCAGTGCTGGCAGGAGGGGCACTGACTCCCTGCTCAGATTTGATTCCCTGTGAGTAGTGATGTCATCGCACAAGCAGAGCATGCTGATCTTCCATGGCGCCACGGCAACTGCCTCCGCTGCAGATGCACAGAGGTCGCGTGGGCACAGCCGCGACCGCCGCCTTCCCCGCGGCCTCTCCGACCGGAGGCAAGGGACCAGGGACGGGGGGTGCCACGTGTCCTTCATTGAGAGGATGCGGGCATTAGCGGAGCAACTGACTGTGTGCTAATTAATCAGCACGGGATTCATTCATGGAGCACGGCTGACCTAGATTCCCCTGATCCCCCCCCCCCACGCTGCACACGTGCGGTCCCACAGCATCATCACCCGAGCTGAAGCAGATCGGCCGGAAACGTCACGCAGCCCAGCGGAGCCTCCCGCAAAGAGGAGCACACTCAGACCTCACCCAGATCACACCCACAGTCCAGCTTAACACCCATCTGGCACTAGTGCCAGTGGCATCTCAGTTTTGGAGAGCTATTAAAGTGTTATTTGAGTGTCAGTCCACCCAACATTTGTTACAAGATGAGACAGAATAAGATGTGTTTAAATTTGTTTAATATCCAGAAGTTTCCCCCTTCTGCACATTAACACAACACAGGACATTTTTGAGATAATGAGAATGGGGGAGAGCTGCCTGTAGGCAAATAAAGACAGAATTCTGTGAAATGGGTGTAAAAGCATGAAAACTCATCATCTTCTATTATGTGTTTAGAAGCTAACTTGGTTTACACTATAACAAAATAAAATCCAAGGAAAGCCTTTGATCGAATGTACCAAACTAGCCTGTTAAGGCCCATGGACCAAAGATTGGTGTGTGCATACATTTTAAATTTAAATTTTAGGGTAGAGTAGATGACTGAGGTTCCTTTAAGTAGCAGCAGTGTGGATTCTACTCTTCCTTTCCCCACAGACATGGGTTTTTTCCTGTCCATTGCTGGGTTTGGCAGAAGGTAGATGACATGCATCTGAAAACCCAGTCATTTGCTTCATACTGTCCTGCTCTCCCCTTATCCCTCACTGTATGGTCACGTCAGATGTATAGCTTTCTGAGTGCTCACTTCCTGGCTGTTGTCCTCTTTCAGCATCAGCCAGATCAAGGCCTTGCAGCGAGGACCTCAGGAGAGTCCCACCCCCGAAACCCAAGAGGAACCCCAACACCCAGCTGAGCACCTCGTTCGACGAGTCCTACATCAGGAACCACGCCTCCAAGAAGACCTCCAAGAGGGAGAAGGCGTCGTCGCAGACACAGAGCCCCGCCCGAGACACGGACGAGGACGAGCCCGTCTACATCGAGATGGTGGGCAACATCCTGCGGGAGTTCAAACGGGACGAGGAGGAGCAGGGCGAGGCCGTTTACGAGGAGATGAAGTACCCCGCCTTCGAGGATATGGGCCAGGACTCCAGGTGGGAGCAAGTGGGCTGCCCCTCCCAGTGCTCCACGCCCACCATCCCAGACCTGGAGCTCACTCGGGCAGCCACGCCCAGGGGCTCCCTGTGTGACATCCCCGCCCCCTTCCCCAACCTACTGTCCCACCGGCCCCCCCTGCTGGTGTTCCCCCCGGCCCCCGCCCAGTGCTCCCCCAACTCGGACGAGTCCCCCCTGACCCCGCTGGACGTCACCAAGCTGCCCATGCTGGAGAACGTGTCCTACATCAAATCTGGGGCGTCGCCCACGTCGGGCGAATCCCAGGGCTCCTCCCACCGCAAGGCGGAGAAGGAGCTTCCGGCCACGCACACCATCACGGCCTCGGGGCGCTCCTCCGCCCCGCCGCTCCCCTCCACCCTCTACAAGGCGTCGGCCTCAGCGCACGGCTACCCCCGCAGCCACTCGGCCTGCCCCTCCCCCGTCAGCATGGGCCGCTCGCTCACGCCGCTCAGCCTGAAGCGGCCGCCGCCCTACGACGCGCTGGTGACGGCCGGCATGCCACGCAGCGCCTCTGCAGTGCCTCCCCACTCCGCCAAGAGCGCGGCCCAGGAAGGGGGCCGGCTGTCGGGCTCGTCCAGCGCGCACGGCTCCATGCAGAACGTGTCTCGCTCCCGCACGCCCACCAGCCCGCTGGACGAGCTCACCAGCCTCTTCACCACGGGTCGCAACATGCTCAAGAAGTCCTCCAGCGGCAGGAAGTCCAAGGACCCGGCCGAGAGTGAGTATCAGAGAGCCCGTGGAGCTGAGCACCACGCATTAAACAAGGAATATATAGTGACAAGAAATATATATCAGTGTATTACATATATTGAGAAATGGATCAATGATGGCCGCTTTCACGTTAGTAATTTAATGCACGTGTGGCACAACATATTGTCAATTATCTTATAGAATATACGCAAAAAAATTGCATATATGAAAGTGGCAATAACTCATATGCCTTGTAATAATGCATTATTGATTGCCTTAGTAGGAAATCTCATTGTGGGATATTTATATAGGTCACATTGTAGATATGTATGCAGACAGACATTTACAGAGTCAATTCAAGTAAAGTGTATATATAAGGAACAAAACAATTGTAGGATACCCATATATAGAACTTGCCTGGTCTCTAAACACAAAAGTCCAGCCCATAAACTCAGTCTGGCCACTTATGTGTCCAACATATTTTTCCAAATGGATTTTGAAGGTCACATCTTATGCTTTATTAACATTTAATAGTTTTGCAGAAGGTCGAGAAGACATTTTGTGGTAGCTATCTTTAGAACTGACGACCTGCTTTAATCTGCGTGTGCTCCATTCTGGGGCGATACATACAGTACGCGGCACAGATGCGCCACACTATGCACAGATACACGTGGCACTCCCCAAATATGCTCACAGTAATCTGCACTGATGTTTGCTGAACTCGGTACATATACTTTCTGTGCTCAGAAGAGATGCACGCCACACTCAGCACAGATGCCATTCTCTGGAGAGAGACGTGCACAGCACTCAAACGCTGCACTTGATACAAATACATGCAGTGGTCTGCGCAGGTGTACCCTGGCACATGCATGCCTTACTCTGCAGAGGCACATGCGGTATTCTGCACATGCTGTACTCAGTACTCAGCACAGTCACATGCTGTATTCTGCACATGTTGTACTCAGTACTCGGCACAATTACATGCTGTATTCTGCACATGCTGTACTCAGTACTCGGCACAGTCACATGCTGTATTCTGCACAGATACATGCCGTACTTGGCACAGTTACATGTCGTACTTGGCACAGATCTTTGCTGTATTCGGTACAGAGACTGATGATATAATTGAATCCTCTGGGATTAGGATTGAAGCCTGGATATCTCTGCAGCCATGTAAGAGGCAGATGCCCCAGCATGTTATTGATGTTGCAGCGATGTTAAATACACAAACATCATCTTTAAAGTCTGTTGACTGTGTAAGCACCGTGGTGCTCCAGAATAAACCTGAGATATAATATAAGAAGCAGACTATAATGAATTATGAGTTCAGGTTTGAATTCATAGTAAGACTACTGGGCCTAAAGGTATTTTGGCAAAAAATATATGCCAGTACTGTGGTATGTTATTGTTGTAAATGAGAGATTTCTTCATTCGTATCATTTGGTTTGGCCTCCGCCCCCACAGTGGTTTGATCTCAGAATAAGACCCTAGGTAGAATTACATGCATTCAGTGTAATGGAGGACAGAACTGTTTGTTTTTCACTTGTATTAATGAGAGAGTGGTGTAGTGTTTGTTTTCACATTAATTAGTGAAAGAATACCAGAGTACTATTAAATAGTTGTCAAAAGGTTGTTCAAGGACATTAACTTCTGCACAGCTGAGTTAAGTGTGTGCACTTAAAAAGTGCTAAGTGTAAAATTACCCAGAATTCCCACGGAGGGGTCCAGTCAAAGCAGGACAAATGTAGAACAACATCAAACCCATTCTGCGCTGCTTTCTGTCTTTAATCTGGGAGGTCTCTAAAGTCTCCATCAGAGAAGCAGCATCTTAATGAAAATTTAATCTCACACACCAGTTCCTGTGAAGCCTGCTTTGCCATCTAGCGCGGAGTTGCCGTGACAACAGCAGAAGATTATCCAATCAAAGCATAGGATAGGTCATGCCTCGTTGGAGAGCAAATGTTCAAAACACATTAAACCTTTAGAGTGGAAGACAAATTATCCACTTTTTAAACAGCAACACTTTTCGTTAATTAGGTCACAGATTATGAAATGAAACATTCATGTTTTTCAGGCTGATGGTGAATGTGCCCTTCATCACAGGATCTGTCACACACTTCAGTTCGCTGTGCAGAGCTACCCCACACCAACCTCACAGAAACACACACTCACTGAGCAGAAGCGTGCTCTGACACGTACACCCAAATGCACACGCGCATGTATGCCTTTCCCCTGTCCATCCATCTGTCAGTCCATCTGTCTGTCGGGGTCCTGTGATTGCGACTGTGTTTTTGGCAAAGGCTGGGGCCATGTGTCTGACAGACCCTGTGTGTGGTGACTGGCAGTTCTAGATAACGTATGTGTCATTGTCAGGAAGCCACATTACAATATAAATAGATCGTTTCTCACACTTCTTATCATGACAGTGCTTATGGTCCATAGAGACACAGGAAGACACAGAGAGATACAAACAGATGAGGATACCGTTACACATAAACACAAAAGTTAAACAAAAACACACAGAGATACACAGAGGCAGATACACACACACAGACACCTCACTATCAGGCTGACATCTGGTTTACCTCTCTCTTGAATTCTAATTAACACTTTCGGAGATCCTAGACAGGTTGGTGTGAATCTTTAAGATGCAGTGCTATACATCATACAATTGGGAATCTCCTCCTTTGTGACTCGACAGCTACTATTAATCCATTCCTGAGTTGAGTCCAGCGTGTGGGTATATATCAGTGTGCTGGTGCTTCTGTGTTCACGAGCTGGGTGGTTTTTCATGTGTGCCAACAAGAAGTACATCTCTGTGTCAGTTGTGTTATCAGGCAGATTTCTGGTGCCAGAGGCCTGATAGTTGGCATTTCCCTCTGACTCTGCCAGAGGGAGGCTGTGTGTACTCAAACAGGCACACACGCACACACATGCACACAGACACACACACACACACACACACACACACACACACACACACACACACACACACACACACATGCACACGGACACGCACACGCACACACACATACACACACAATAACTCTGCTTCTTTCACACATTCCCTCATACACTCATACAATAACACTATATTTCTCTCTCTCCTACATATGCACACACACTCTTACTCAGAAGTGCCTGGTGCATCGCGCGGACCTTGAGAAGGTTATTAGCACCGATACACTTGGCAGCAAACATAATTGAAAAGCTTTCATCTGTTAGCAGAGTAATTTCTTTAATGCTTTTGGAGCGCTTGAAGGACATAATGAATGAGCTTTCTAATGGAGTACTCAGGTTAGACATGGAGAGAGTTATATCAGCAGGACAGGGATATGGCAGTGGCCAATTTCAGACTGTATCATTGGAGACATCGCATGGCTTCTTTTTCTCTGTTTCAGCACTCTGCTTCCATGTTATATGTTTTTGTTTGTTTTTTTGTGCTCGTCTGTGTGATATCCGTCAATATCTGTTCATCATAACCTGCACTGACTTCTGTGGTCCAAGAAGAAAAGAGAGACTGTGTGAAAACCGTGTGAAAAACTTAACTGCTTCCATACATATACAAGGACTAGATCTGTCATGCCAGTAAGAGCAAAATCTGACACAATTTAGTGATTCTATATATGTACCAAAACCGTTTCAGTACAGAATTCCACCTCACATTTCATCCTTTTCCAGTTGGCGATGCTGCATGGTGCAGTACCATGTTTGAAGTGTACTTTGTTGTTTCATATTTTGAAACCCATGAAAGCTTATAAAAGCACATTTCTTTGAAAAGGGATGTTGTAAGTTGTTGAGTTGTTTCCTATCTTGAAATCTAGGCATATATTGTAGAATACATTTTATTAAATAGTGTAATATTTTGTCACGGTAGAATATATTTCTTATATTCATTATTTATATTTAAATGTGTTCTCCTTTTCATGAAGTGATCCCACCCCCCTAAACCCCTTCTGGCTGTGCCACAGAACCAAAATTGTGAAGACAAAGCCACATGTGAACCTGTGTTAGAACACATTTATTCAGAATTGCTACTCATACCTGCATGTTTACGGAGAATCTGTGCTCATACATGCAGTCATTCAGAATCTTTCACTACACTTGAATCATTAATTTACACACATTTATTTTGAAACCGTGACACACAGCATCAGAGAACTCCACAGTGGCCCCCTCTGGTCACCTGGCTTACTCCTAATGCACCTCAAGGGTGACATCCAGTGGCTGCTCTCATGTATTGCGCACATTTTACTTTGCAGTCAGTTTTGGTTTTCTGTCACAGGGCCAAATACTCTACATGACTGTCAATGACTGTTACTGACTCCCCGTGTAAGATGATGGACGAACTGATTAGCTGTTTACTATCTGTGACTCACACTTACTCTGCTCCCATTCTTGCAGGCGAGGCCAAAAGCAGGAGTCACAGCACCGAGCCGCTGCCGCGCCACGAGAGCAGGGACAGGGGGGGTCACCATGGCGGCAGCAAGGAGCCCCCGCAGGCGGGCGAGTGGGATGGCATGTCAGGACAATCAGCCACACCCACGCCCACCGCCACGCCTATCAGACTGGGGCGTTCCTCCGTCAGCCCCACCATGATGCTGGGGAGCAGCAGCGCGGGTGAGGGACCACTGCTCCACACATTGCTTAGCTAACTGGCACACCACTGAAATATAGTTATCTCATACAACATATATTCACCACTGGGAAGGACAATGGGTAAATCAGCTTCAGACGTTAGTTCCTGGAGTCTTTTTGAGCTGACATATTAGATAGTTAGCTATAGATATCTGGTTGAAATTCTAATGCTCCACCACTAAGGTGGAAGCTGCTTGCTTTGCCTACCATACGTGCAGACCAGACATATCAGAGTGGAGATAATGCTGGGATCTGTTCACATGAGAGGCACAAGCCTTCCGGTTCAATCAAAACCATTCAGCCATTTTAAGGGAAAAAGCCGCTCTGTTGTAACGTGGTGGCAGATTAGGGAAGGCTTCAGAAGCACCGTAAGACGACTCTGCAATTCGTATTGGGGCTGTGGGAAAGTGCAGAAGTTGCACAATTTGTCACGTACATAAGCCTAGTGAGTGGCAGTCCTTACACAGCTGTACACCCTGGTTGGGTTGACCATGCATGGCAATGTGCTTATGACTAGACCTGACTGCACTCTCTCCCCACAGAGTCCAAGGCAGGGTGCAAGCTGGGCCGGTCAGCCTCCACACCTGGTGTGCCGCCCCCAACAGGGACCCCCCAACGGCAGCCTCTGGAGGCACAGCAGAGCCAGGTACCGCCGTTCCCCGAGGAATGAGCCCGTGTGTTGACCCGGCCTGTGTGTCCTGCCTGTGTGTCCGCCGTCCATGCCTTCCTCTCTCTGTCCCGACCTCTGACCCCAGCGTCTCCTCTGTCTGTCAAGTTTACACAGGAAGCTCTTTGTTTGTTGTGTGTTTTGTGTTTGTCCCCATTCTGTAACATCGGGCAGATGGATATATACAAACATCAAATGAGAGCGATTCCATGCTAATCTCAGGAGCAGGGATCTGAAGAAGCCATTGTTCTCTCTGTACCTGAAACAGCCACAGGTAGTCCATATGCCTGTCAAACGCTGTCAGGTTCAGAAATCCCCAAAGCAGCTATGCAGTTTGTACACCTCTGATGTCATTTGATTTTCTAGAGCATACAAAGCCACCTATTTATTTATTGTTTGATGTGTGTATATATACATTACATATCTGTGCTGGACATTTGTTGAAGCATTTCTGTGTCTGTGGAAACAATTTGTTATAAAAGAAAGTCATTGTGACCAGTCCTGACACGTTTCTGTACGAGAAAAAAAGACTTTCTGTCACCTCGTCACATTTGTGTGGAAATCCTTTAAACTGTGAAGTCATCAATGCTGCTGTGACACCCAGAGATGTCACACCTCCTGATTCTCACATGGGTGAGGTCACGCACCCTCTCTCATTTGTCAAGTGACACACAATCCACTCAACAGCGTCCACCACTTACACAGACTCCCCCACCACTACCCACACACTAATGCACCTACCCACACTGCTACCCTGCCACGACTATAGACCCTCCCTCAACACAGCACTGCATCCCCACATATACTACCGCACCTCCACACACTACTGCATTGTCACATTACTGCATGCACCCCCACCTACTTACAGCAGTCCCTAAACACACTGCTGTACCCCCCCACCCCCCAAACACACTACTGCACCACCACTCTTCCCCCACAGCACTGCACCTCCAAACACTCTTCTGTACTACCCTGCACAGAGTGCTACACACCCAAAACACACTACTACACCCCCCCCCCCCTACTGCCCCCCCCCACAAACACACACAGACACTACACAACCCTCAACACTATTGCACACTCCGTACACCCCACTGCACTCCCAGACACACATTTCAAAAATTGCCTGTCATTCCCCAAATCAGTACAGAATTATAGTGTCAGAAACTGTAATCGATCCAAAGCCAAATCTTGAGAAAATAAATCCAGTTTAACCCTCTGTTTTATCCTTTCCTTGTTGTGTTGTCCTTTTGTGCCTATGTGTGTATGCTGAGGGATAAATTAGTGTGTCTGTGCGTGTATGTGTGTAAGAATGAATATATTTGTATATATGTATGTGTGTTTGTTTAGAGGATCAATTAACAGTGAATTAATACACTGTGACACACTATGACCTACACTGAGAAACAAACACTTACTGATTCAGGCACACATTCTCACATATTGACACACAAGCTTAAACACTGACTCACGTCCACTCACACCCCGACCTGCACACACACATACACTGACACACATTCTTACTCACACATATATGCAGACTTACTCTTCAATAGTTATGCACTCATACACTGCCATACTGCCTCACACCCACTTACATATTGACTGCCATGCTGTGTGTGTGCTGCACTTCACAGTGAATCGCTGTCTTGGTTTCAACCGTCTAATGTGTGTTGCTAATGTCTATTCCCCAGAACGACTCGTGTACACATCTGCCATTACATTACATTACTACATTGCATCACATTATTGGCATTTAAGAGACACTCTTATCCAGACCGACTTACAGGTTTTTTTTACAATGTTATCCATTTATACAGCTGGATATTTACTGAGGCAATTGAGGGGTCGGTACCTTGCCCAAGGGTACGGCAGCAGCTACACTGCCACCCATGCATTCATGCAGATATTTACCACACATCTGGCGATGACTCCCCATACAAAAATGAAATATACTGTAATATATTGAGAAATAAATTGTTCAGCCCAAAAATATATTGTAAATATATTCATACACATACATAAATACACATATATTAATGCATAGCAGATGTATATTGCAATATACCAAAATTACAATGATTTACATATTTTCAGTATATTGAGTCAGTTAAAACTATATTCTCTAAAATATATTCTCAATTTATTTATGTATTTATTTATTTATTTTTGCATGGGTTCAGCCTTAAATGTAAGGCTTCTCTGGCACTTCCTGTGACAACACATTTAGGATTCATGCTGCTAATGTGTAAAACTCTGTGGTCAGTATAAATGAGCTGCTGGAGAAACACTTGATATTGCAATTTTGATGAAGTGTCAAATGGTCAGCACAGCTACAGTCACAGATACACTAGTCATTCTACATGTTTGGTACATTTGCAAACCCATATATATATAACTGACACCATAAAGTAAGCACAACTAACAATTTACACAATACACAATTAACACTACACCATAGTCAACCAACAATGTGCTCTGTACTCAGCTGCATAAACACAGCTCCAGGCCCCAAACAGAGTTTGTTGTTTCTTTCTGCTTCAGTACTTTAATAGCTAATTAAAGTCATTATTTGGACAGGAAGTCAGCTCCTCGGGTGTTCCAGTTATAAATAAGTTGCCAAATGAAATGCTAAAACCTCCTACACTGGAAATGACCCACCCTTCTAACAAACCTATATCTTTTGGAAATTTGTAATTGAGCATACACATTTTTTCATTCAAAAACTGGTGTAACACCTACTAAGCAAGTACACTATTTAAAACATTCTGGGGGTAACAGTGTTAGTACTTTACATCCACAAAGACACTCACACTCACATACACCAAAATTCCCTCCCTCCCCCCTTTTGCTGCTGTGGGAATACCGACCCTGTGTGCCCCCAGCAGGTGGCGCTGTTGCCGTGGGCGTGTGGGGACAGCACCATGATGGAGACCATTGAGAAGAAGCGCAGCCTGTGCCGGGAGATCAGGGCACGGCAGCGGGCAGACCGGGGCTTGTGTAAGCAGGAGAGCATGCCCATCCTGCCCAGCTGGAAGAAGAGCAATGGCCCCAAGAAGTATGGCCCGCCCCCTTACTCCGCCCAAACAACTGTCTTCTGGGACACTGCCATCTGACAGGCTCCAGCTCCAGTGCCGCACCCACATTCTACACCAGGACCACTAGGGGCCAATCAGAGAAGAGAACAGGAAGTCACACAGGATGAGTGGGTGGTCCAACGTAGCAAATGAAAATATCCCAGAGTTCAGACGATCATGTTTTACTATAATTCTTTATATTTAATATTTTTCTATTTGAATAATTGTCTTAATATGAAATCTGCTCAGTATTATTAGCTATTTTCTAAACAAAAAGGAATACATTTAAAACTGAAAAATTGTAGATTTAGTGATGAGATGTTTTGTTTTTGGACCTTGTTGGTATTTATATTGCGAGACACTCATATGCATCAATATCGCTTTGTTGAAAAATTATTATGATGTGTGTTGAAGTCAATCCAGTGAGCACTTCACAGTTTTTATAAAAAAAAAAAAAATCTGAAAGATTGATTTTCTTAAGGTCATAAAAAGTACTATTTTGAATGGAATATATTTTGGCATCTTGGATTGAGATGTTTACAGGAACCTTTCGAATATGTAAGACTTCCAGCTCCCTCCTGGCCAACAACACCCTCTCAAAGCCAAGCAGAGCCTCACCCGCGTGCAGGTCTTTGCTGTCAATTATGGAGTGTTGCTGACAGGTGACGTCAGGCCTTGCCAGTGACCTGGCACAGATGCAGGAGGGCAGGAACTATGTGGGTGGAGGTGGTCAGAACGCCCCGAGTGGGCGGTGCTGGGACGTGCCGTGGAAAGGATGTGCTCTGCATTGAATGAGTCAAAAATCAAATGAGGCTGTTGGAGTCACAGTGCCTGTGAGGGAGTGCAGAGGGAGATGCTCAAGACAAATCTATTTCAACAATCCAACCAGCCAAAGTCTGTATGTTGAAATAGCGAGGGCGTTGTTACCCAGCATGCACTAGATCAGTGGCAATAACTGCACCTGCAGACAATGATCTTTACCTTCTCAACACAGCAGCTGCTGCTCTCGACTGAAACAGTGAGAATTTGCATCTGTCTATGAGGAACTCACCTGAAATTCTCACTATAATCTATATAATTTATTACACAGTACACTATCTTTGCTTTTATAGAGGTACCATTTGCCAAATGTGAACAGGGAACAGAAACATTTTCAGAGTGTGTTTTTTGGAATTTGCTTATTAGTTCATTAGTTGAATTTGAGTAATTAACTTTTATTGAGGATTAATTAACATTTTTCCCAATGGACATGGCCCCATTTCATTAATAGAGTTTGATGTTAATGCGACTGATAATTGGCTGACTGCAATATATAATCAGCAGTGATTGGTTGCCCAGTAGATGGTCATCAGTCTATAAGGGGGCTGCTGCAGTAGCAGGTCCCACCATCAATAAGGGCTATGTCTGCCATCCCCTGAAAACTATGCTACCCTTCATACTTCGCAACACACCACATGGTCCAGTATAACTCATCCCTGCTTGTGAAGAAGAAACAGGGTGGCAGGAAATTTACATTTAAGATAATAATGGACCTAAGCCTGTTTTACTTGGTTCTACAGCAGTTTACTGTTGCATCTTTAATAGCATAACCTTTGTGCATGTCGCATACAATCATTTTCGCTACAACAAAGGAATTCAGTTACATTAAACAATTTTGATAGCAACAAATAAGTGACTGGTTTAAATTAGCATGGGACAGAAATTCAAACAAAGCGCATGTAGTTAATGCAGCACATCAGCTGCTAGCGGGCGGTCCTCGTTTACACCGGCCTGCTCGTTAATCATGAAAAACCAACAAAGACAGGTTTAAAGTCATTATCTGTTAAAAGAGAAGTTTTCTGTCTCCCCTGTTTGTATGTCACCAGCCGCTACTGCGGTCATTGGGGCATCAGGCACTATGTACATCCTTAGCTGACACTTGTGCATCTCATTATAGTGGTAGTGTCTACTCTAAAGGCCCTGAAACCCTTTGCACTGCTGTACGTGTTCCTGTAACATGCAGGAGCACACGGAGACTGCCAGACCACTCAGGGAGCCGCAGCCAACCTGTCCACAGTGCCACGCCCCAAAGGAGAGATCAGCAGGGGCTCCTCCCAAAGAACATCTATAAACCCTCCCCCTCTTCTGCCCCTTCTTGTCTCCCCTCTGTTCTCTTATCCTGTACCCCTTCTCCTTCCCATCCTCAAAACACACACACACACACACACACGCACCCACCCATGCGCGCACTCAGACTCACAGAGCGCCGTGTGGACACCCTCACTAAAAACGCATTGCCTTGGAGACCGGGGGTTCACTGTGACTAAAGAGTGGTGGTCTCTTTGGGGTTAAAGGTCAGCGACACCGAGGCTGCCGGTCAGAATCACTGTTTCTTTCGCACAGTGAGGCGGTGAACAATGCGCGGTTATCAGAATAAGGAGAAAAAAAAAAAAAAGAAGCAAATAACACTCTGCCACTGAGCTACCAAATATCTGCACTGCTGCTCAGTGTAGAGGCTCAGCCTGGAGGACAAACACGGCGTGCACTCAAAGACCAGCCCCGCCCCGGGGTTCAGAGGGGGTTAGAGAACCTCCACCTGCTGTGTGTCCTGAGCTGTAATATACACAGGTCCGTTATCAAATGATTGTTTAGAATTTACGTCTCTGCTTCTGCAGGTGCAGATTTGAACTACGGTATAATGTACAGTATATTTTGTGTGAGGTGAACTGTGAAATCTGAGGAAAGCACAGTGATGTCACTGTCTATGTCTTTCTTGCACTGAGAGTGTTTAATTTTTATTTTTTGAATATGTTGGGGAAAAAAAAAGTATGCTTATTGTAACACTGTTTTCTTTTGAGAATTTACAGAAGATGAGAAATAAATATGTTTTTGCATTTCGTTGAGAGGAAATGCAGACTTACCCGTTCAGCCTTGTGTGTTTGATAATGTAGAGATTTAAAACTGTTGCGTACTGTGGATATACAGATGAACAGAGAGGCAGTCAGTAGATAATTCTGTTGTGATGAAGCTCACTCATTTGGAATGTTCTCTGAGGAAGCTCTCTGTGGTAAAACTCATATGTTGGAGTGTTGGTGAGCCTTATGCCTTTAAAATCTTTACCGCTGAAAGGTGCGGTTCAGAAGAGCAGGCCTCTATTTAACGTGTCAGATTGTGAAGTAAATGTTTGAATCACAAAACTAGCTAATGTGATAACAAGATTAAACAAATGATCATATGTAGTTTTGGCATTATCACCTTTATTTGAAAATGCTTATGCATGCAGTATGCATTTTTTTTTTACTATACGACTTCAACAGGACGGGAGACATTTTCAATAGTTTTAGTTAATTTAACCAGTGTGGTCAATTGCTGGTGAACATAAGAGCATAGCCGTTACATTACATATATGTATAATGTCATACTAGCTTGGAAATCATGCTAACCACCTGCAGCCCAGGACCAGACCTGAGTCCTGCAGGATCCACTCATTCCTATGGTGTGTGCACAACAGGCTATGGATCTTCTCTGTTCGAACCTGGATACTTATTACCGCATTGGCAGAGTGGACTGCCTTGGGAGCTCACTTGACCCTTGGTAAGTCATCTGCAGGCAAAAGTGTTCAACCAACGCTGTTTTATTGTTAACACAGCAATGTGTTAACATTTTCTCAATGCTGTCTGCCCCCCTCCCCCCCACAGTGAGTGAATACGCCCGCTGGTGGTGTGCATTGCCCTCAGCTTTGATCCAGCCTCAAGTTCCTTTTAGCCCTGAGGTGCGACTCATGCTGCTAATCTCCCTGATGTGAGACAGGGGGAATTTTGCTCTTTCCCAACAGCCTGTTCTTTTCTGTTCACATCTGTCTGTCTCACTGTTCAAAGTGGCACTTACCTTGCAGGATATTAAAATGGGAGGAAATTCCCTTGTTAGATTTCCTCCAGCATCATCAAAGATTTCATATGTCCATGCCATGTGGAGTCCATGAGATGGCAGTGTTATGCCTTTACCTCGTTTTACTAACCCACTCATCCACCATGAACCCACTCACATTATGGACCCTATCACACTCTTAACCCACCCCTGAACATTGTCAACCTTCCCTTCCACTCATCTGTAACTCTAGAGACTTACACTCTTACCTTAACTTTCTTTTACACTCTCTGGTACACTCTTATCAAAACTGACAGACTGAGAGATCACAGACTCCATGATCACAAGACTGCATGACTCATCACATCAGAGAACCAAACTGAGAAGACATCCTGAATAATAAATCAAGGAGTTTCTTTCTGATTTGGGAGAAATTGACCTAAATGTTTATTTCCTGCTCAAAAGAGAAAAAGTTCAAAAGACAATGGCTTAATTAAGACACATTTGCTTTACATTCACTCTCAGAGATGATGGGGAAGTTGAAACATTTTTTAAATGTATAAATCAGTTCCTCACCTATAACGTGCAAAGCCAACAAGAATCAATAAAATTTGTGAGAAAGAGGGAGGTGAACAGGTAAAAAGAAAGTGAGAGAGAGATGTGGAGAAAGGTGGAGAAGAGGGAAAGAAAGGATGATAGTGGGAATATGTAGTGAGGAAGAAAGAGAAGGGAAAGAGAGGCTAGAGGAAGTTTCATCTACATCAAGAGGTATTGCTGAGTTGCCATTCCTCCTATGTGTCTCTGTCACACATATATGGACATACAGTATTCTTGCATGTACACAGGTGCACACACAAACACACACACACACACACATACACACACACACATACACACATACACACACACACACACACATACACACATACACACACACACACACACACACACACACAAGGTGTTTATTTGTATGTGTGTCTGTATGTGTCAGGGCTATCACTACAAAGACAGAGAGCTCTGGACCTTCAATGTGGTGAGAATGTTACCAAGGTGACCGCCAGGCATGCGCTGTATCTGCTTTCTCGGCTAAACCCCTCCGCCAGCCCCAACATTCCACTCCTGTTTCCAGGACAACCCCATAACAACAGCGAGGCTATGGGCCACTGTCCCTTTAACCCTTTACAGGCCCAGCAAAAACATTTCCTCAATAAATGCATACACAAACACAGACACACTCATATCTACATATCTATCTCTGACTGTGTACAACAATAATAACATTGTAATGTAAGCCATTTTTACGTGCAATTTTAGTATATTTTAGTGTACATGCATAAAATTGTGTATGGAGTACATTTTGAAAGGTTCGAGAAAATCATTTAGTTAAAAATGATTGCTGTCAATTATTCGAAGTTGTTGTAATTTTGCATTTTCTATTACTTTAATCAATATAAAAATTGCATCAATGTGGTCATATTTGTAATAATTGCAAAGATAAATTATAGAGACAACAGCATTATATTATACTGCCTTTCACATTAAATGTCTTTCTAGAACAGTATACCACCAGACCAGGGATTTTTATATAGATATGAGTGTGAGTTCTGCTGGTTTATGTTTGGTTCTGCTGGGTCCTGTTAAGTTGTTATTCTGGGCCCTGGTGAGTCTGGGTGTCTGGAGGACTGTGGGACAGTCTGAAAACAACACAGCAGCAGTGACACGGATATACAGATTCCTGCTTTATGACATCTGAAAAACCCTCCCATCTCTTACTACCAGCTCATCACAACTATTTGCCAAAGCCATGGTGCTCTCCAGAGTGGAATATGGCAGCCGTCTTCTGGCTGGCCTCCCAGTGAGTGCCATCAGACCTCTCTAGCTGATTCATAACACAGCTGCTTGAACGTCTACAACCAACAAAAATACTGTTGTGTCATACTTCTTCTCAGCTCTATATATTGGCTACCTGTTATGGCAGATGAAATTTGAAACACTAGCTCATCAAGCAGTAACAAAATTGTCACCCCCAATAAATTATCATGTTCATCTCTCTTGCTAGACCACTCTTTTCCACTTCCTCTAGTCACTTAGTAGTCCCTCCCTGAATCTCATCTCATTCATGCTCCTTCTCTATCCTTGCCTCCAACTGTCAGAACAGCAGGATCACTGTCCTTTTCTGGTGCAAACTGAAGAGCGACCTATTCAGACTATGTTTTGGCTTCCCTGACCCCTTCTCCTCCCAACATTGGTAAAAGCTAGTAATAAAATGGATGCCGATTTAGGCATAGAAGACCAAGCCTGGTGGCAGTTCAGGCTTCTGCAGTGGCGAAAGCTCAGCAGTTAACATATTGTGGTGATACAAGCTTGTGGTATGACAAACACGGAGGCTAGAAATTGTTGTTAACAGTTTAAGGCTGTGCTTCCTATCACAGTTCTTATTCCCCTTGTAACAACATTTTCCACAATGCCACTATATTTTATGCAGAACATTTACACAGCGCTGAGAGAACATTAGAATTCCTTCAAAAGAATGTTTGGACTGTGAGAACACAAGGACAGCAGTGAGATAGCTTTATACACAACATAGGGACGGCGGGAAATTGCATGAGGGAACGCAGTTAAGCACTGGTCACTCAGAGCTTTGCCGCTGTTGCCATCGGAGACCTGAGGATATATTTGTCTGGGAATTCCAAAACAAGTAATGGAGGGGTGCAGGGGGCTCTTGCCAGGGACTCTTACAGCACAGTAGATCCAGTTTCACTCGGACACAGGTCCCGCCCCTCACCCAGGCATCCATGCCCCAGCCTTTTACCTCCAGGTTTAAAGGTGAGGATTAATTTAGCCTACCTTACGTAAGAGGCGGGGGGGTGGGGGGTGGGGGGGGGGGGGGGGGTCTGTGTGGACAGTGTGATTTGACTCAGCAACAGCGTAAGTCTTCAGAGACACACACACATGCACACACTTTCACACAGATGCACTCATGCGTATGCGCACACACAAGCCAAATACAGCAGTTGCGGACTTCATGCGTTCTATGATAATTTCATATAGGTGGTTTAGCTGTGGGAAGGTGTTTCCTTTGTCATTTAGTGCAAGAGCTGGGCCAGAGGAGTGCATCATGGGACTGTCCTTTAGGTGGCCATTCCCCTGAAGGCGCAGACAGGGCAGAGTGGACACCCGTAAGTCCCACCCACTGAGGAAATGTCACACACTGCTGGAGACACAGAGGCATGCATGGATGGGTAACCACTCTCTTCCTTTAGCTGTGTCACACCGATCAGACAGTCCAAATCAGTGAATATCCATTCCTGTACAGCTCAGCTTGCACATTTCAGGCCAGCCTCTCACAGCTCCTGTGAAAGTGGTCCTCTTCTACACTGCTGAATGTATTTTCTATAATGGTCACTCCTTAACACGGTCACTGCCTCGCACGGCCTCAAACCCACAGTCATTCATACCTACCATGCCTCTATGTTGGTTCAGACACAACATAGAGCCACTCTACTGTGCTTTAACCGTTCTGCTCCTCTCATTTTTCCTTAGAAGAGCTAGTTGTGTAAACACACAAGAAGTGACACACACACACATACACACATCCTTCACAGGGGCAAGGCTAAATTTAGCCCCAAGAGTCACATTTGAGAAACCTTTAAAGGGCAATTACGTTACTGTAAATGAAATATTATACAGCTGAAACCTGATGATGCCATCACTGTAAGAAAGTAATTTTCTAGGATAAACAAATAAGTTACGTAAAAGTAATAAAGGACACGGTGAGATTTGCAGTGTCAGTGTTTCCATGTTGTACAATGTTTCAGGAAGTCCTGGTACTACTGTGTGTGTGTGTATGTATGTGTGTGTGTGTGTGTGTGTATGTGGAGGAGGGAGAGGTGTATCACACAGGCTGAGCATATGGCTTTTCAATCAACCATCATCTGACACAAGTGAGTGGAACAGGATAACTGGAAACCAGTGCTATAAAACAGAGGATAGTGGAATTGAATCCAGCCGCCCCCCTTGCAACCTGCATTCAATTTATCTGCAACACCTGTGAGTATTACATGTCCTTCATGCATACCTACCCTGGAAACTATATCCCCATCCGGAGAGACACTGTGTTGAACCAAGAAAATAATTTAAATTGTTAATTTAAGTTAGAATTAAAAGCTCCAGCTCAGTCAAAACAGTTTAATTTCCCCCCAAACATTCTTTTCCAGACCAAGTCGCCACATCTGGAGTGCAAGACGGCAATAACAGCACTCTAGTACATTTTATCTTGGCCAAAAAGGCTAAATCATGATCTTTTATTTGATATTATTGTAGCATTGGAAAAACAAATCAAAAAAGAAATTCTGATTTTGCAGTTTAAGGCATAAAATAAACTTGAAAATAAACATACAATATAAAATAATTTTATAGCATAAAAAATGAAAATGACCAATGTAATTTAATACCCTGAAAAAAAGTTAGCCAACCAATCCCTGTTTTTTGATGGTGCAGCAGAGGTTTCTCAAACTATTTTGGGTTGAATATTTTAAAGCCCACATGTCTCTCGGTTGGTGTGTGGATGGGGCTGCCTACAAAATGAAAGGCAGATGACCAAGGAAATTGGTCATGGTCCAAAGGCCTCATGCTGTGCAAAATCAGTGCAGATTTATTGATACTCAAATCATCTGGTTGGTACATCTAATTTACTCTGTACACTACCTCACCTA
The DNA here is from genome assembly GCF_013368585.1 of Megalops cyprinoides. Lineage (NCBI taxonomy): Eukaryota > Metazoa > Chordata > Actinopteri > Elopiformes > Megalopidae > Megalops > Megalops cyprinoides. The sequence goes on from NC_050591.1 coordinate 23,163,256, forward strand.
AATCACATACCACTAAGATCAGTGAACCCTATGCCCTCTACACTCTAAACCCAATGGCCTTGGACTAACCAGGAATGCTGAGTCTTGTGGACTAATTAACATTCTTTACAGTACAAGATGCACCAGGGCACACAGAACCAATGGTCCTGTCCTAAATTCACTCTGAATCTGCACTGGAAGAACAAAATAAACACTCCAAGAAGAGACAAAGCAGCCTTCTAGTTCCCATCTTCACAATTCAGGGTAAATTTATGTAGTTTAAACTTCATTCATGCTTACCATTCTATAAACAGCAAATATAATGACAATCGTAATGGAGGCAAAGTGTTTCTTTCAGAGTTCTTTACAAATTTAGCTTTAATAGAGATCTGTTTAATTGTATGAGTTCAAATACAGGCCTAACCATGGCCTTGTGTACATATTAGCACAATGTGCAAAACATTTGCTTCCATTCACTTTTAGGATAGATCATAATAGCTTCCCTATTTTTAGATAGTGCATGCTGAAAATGCAGCCTTTACCACGATTACCATAATTATTACTTTCTCACGGACGTTCAAATAATCCACAGGTTGCACAATTCTGCTCTCTGATTGACAAAGATTTGACATGCAGAATTAGGGTAGACTGCTCCAGCATCCATTCACAACCAACTAGCACGGCCCACCAGGTGGATTTCTGAGCCGACCGTCTGGTCTGCTCACTGTGTAGTGGCCTTAGAACACAACCTATAATAAAGGTGGGTTGTAGTTTCTACAGGTGTGTGTGTAAACGGAAATTAGACTGAGTCTCCACATACAACATTTACTCTCATACTTCTACCCACAGGGCCCAAAGTGATTTCACATACACCACATTTCAAAATCAATTTCAGACTGGCAGTTTAAAAAAATATTTAACTGTTACTTTCCATCCATGAACAAAAAACAAAGATAGGATGTAGCAATTAGAGCACTGTGCTTGTAACTAGACAGCTACAGGTTAAAATCAATAGAGGGACACAGATATAGTGTTCCTCAGCATAAAAATGTGTTATCTTTGACAGTAATGTTATACTGACGTGTTAATGAGGAAGTGCAAAGCTGCCTCCGATACTGAGTCCAGAGATGTCCTCACTGTGAGCTTCCATATCTGCACTGAACAGAGCTCTATTCTGTTTCTATGGTGCATATCAACAACATTACTAAAACGGCACATTTTCTGTGAATCACACTTGATAGCGCCATCTCTATTTCCTTTGAATCACGGTGATTTACAAAAATCCAGAGTCTGATCAGCTGCGGGTATGCTTGTGAAAGATTTACTTTGTTTAGCCTTAGTGTACGTCATCAAGACTGTTTGAATTTCAAGAATTTAATGGGTTTAACATTTCTGAATGGATAGACATTCAGTCCATTTTGGAGGGCTGGGCCTAAAATCCCCTTTGCTAGCGAATCCACATCAGTTCTGAATGATTCGAGCAAGCCGACTGTCAGTTTGTGACTATTTAAGTCAAATATATTGTGTAGGGCTGTGGCCCGTGGCTCTGCCTCACTCAGGCTAATTGTGGCCCAATCTAGCTGTGGCTCTGCTACACTGTGAAACTGCTTCAGTTTTCAGTTCCTTCCAGCAGAGGGAAGAGGAGAATCCATCCCTCATCCTCAAAAGAGATTTAGTCAGCTGAAAGCCTAAAAAAAGGGCTCTCTCTCTCTCTCTCTCTCTCACACACACACACACACACACACACACACACACACACACACACACACACACACACAAACACAAACACAAAGAGAATGGGACAAGGTTAGCGTGACCTCGTGACCAGGTCCAGTGCCAGGTCTGCTCTGATGGTGCAGATGGAGCACCAGGAACACCTGGGTCCAATTATCCCTGACAGCATGCCTTTCATGTGGCCACATCATTCCAGCACACAAACATGCTTACAAACACACCACAGAGCAGCTCAGTCTCTAAAGGCAATGTCTCCTCATTCCTTCCCAAACATTCATAATACACCCCAATACTCACACTGAACCCCCAACATTCACACTACATCCCCTAACAGTTCACACTACACCCTCTATGCTCATACTACAGCCCCTTGACCATCACGCTATCCGCAAACACACACACACACACCCATTTCAGCCACAACCACAGTCTTCTGATCTAAATGGACCTGGCAACCCCCCCCCCCCCCCCCCCCCCCATTAAGACAATTGAATGTTGCTCTATATTACCATTGATGGATGATTCTAAAAATAAAACAGCTCTTTTCTGAGATCAAATGACATTAAATAAAGCAGTAAGTGTTGTGGAATTTACAGCTGGCTTTTGGTGCACAAAGGAAGTTTTCTTTAGAGCTTTAAGGCCAGACCATTAAACAAGACAGCTTTCAGATCGGTCTGTAATGAGATGATGTTTGCAGGGAGGTGAATGGGGGGTGGTGGAGGGGCTCATCCAGATGGACCTCCACCTTCTAAATATAGTCAGATCCAGTGTCTGTTATTATAAAACAGATTTTTATCATCAAATACCAGATTCATGACACATTGAGCCCCTGAGCTCTCATTGCATCGCACACTTATAAGTGTATGAAATATCATCAGACATAATGATGGCAAGCATAATGGACAAGGCAAGAATTGTGTTGACACAACCAATTTTTGTGGCTTTGTCCTTTGTCCAGACATTTGAGAATGCATACACAGATGGTCTGAGGATACTTGTTAATCCTGTTTATGGAAAATCTGACAAGTATATCACATTCATTGAGGGTATATTTAGTTGGCAGGCACTCTTATCTTGACAGAAGCACTGTCTTTACAGGGCTTTACTGCCATTAGAATAACATAACAGATACATTACATGAGTCATGAGCTCACCTGTCCTGACGCACTCTCTGATTTTCAGCCCTCTCTCCCACCCACAGAAGTTCACTAGGCCGTCTCAGTGAGAAGTGATGTGGTGATGTTTTCTCAACAGGTTTCACCCCCCCAAGTCACCAGTGCATTGTTCCCTTGCACCAGATTAAAGGTCTCCTTAGTCCAGTGTTTACAGCGTGTGTGTCCTGGGATAATCCGAGTCACACTCCCCCCAAAGTGAATCAGTCCCAGTGTTTCTGCTAGTGGTCACATGACTGCTACTATTTCTGAACTGTTTGCTGCCACAGTAGTGCATTATTCAACATCATTGCTGCACTCCGCTGCATCCCTTAATACGGGAGCTGGAGGTAACGGCACGTCATCCAGCTGTTGGGTCACAGGGTTGCCGAGGAGGGTGTGGAACGCTCACTCTGCCCCTACATACACATACATATGCAACCCTGATTTCAAAAGACAAAAGCAGAAAAAAACTGCTTTCCCCAGAAAACGTTAACCTCATTGGGCATCTTCTTCTAGGCTATAATTATTGATCCAAACCAATGGAATTAAATACCAAACAGGTAATATAACCCATAAACCTCTAATCTTCATCCTGAGACACACAAAAAGACACAGACTATGATAGAGACACACCCCTCTGTTCCATATAGTTCTTGGCTGAAAAGGAAAACTACTTTGCTATAAAACTTGGTGTCATCCAATTTAGACCCTTGAAGCCACAGTTCAGAGGGGGTTTCCCACTCTTTCTAAATGCAAAGCAGTCTCATAAAAGATACTCTCATGGTAGTAAGTACTTGTATGAAATAATGAAAAGCTTGAGGAACACAGACTTCTAGGAATGGAACTCCTGGTCTAAATGACTGAGATGAATACTTCCTCTATTACAGCAGGCAACCATGAGGTGATGTCATGTTGCTCAGCTCTGAGTCAGATAAGAACCACATCTGCTCAACATTATTCATTATGAGTGGAGGGGGTGCCTTGCCCCCCTGTCTGCTTTTCCTCCATTTACCTCTTGCTGTTCTTCTGTTCCTTTAAGTAACAGAGTGAGATCTGTCACCCACAGCTGCAGAGGACCTCCGGGGAGAAGCAGTTGATTGTCCAGCACTTGTCTATCCTGTCACCTCTCCAAAGTGGCTCGAAAGTTTCAACACACTGCTTTCAGTTTCTGTCCCTGCAGACGTGTTGTATATGTACCAGGCCTCCCTCCTGCAGCACGAATCCTCTATTGGAGCAATGATTCTGGAAAACCCGGGAGGAGTGGGCTGAAGGATTAGCTCCTGCTGTCTCCCTCTGGGAGAACTGAATCGAGATGTGATCACTGAACTGTAATGACCGAGGGGACAGTGGACAGTCTTCTCCAATCAAGAGACGTTTCAGCATGCTGCCATATTGGAAAGATCTGCACCTCAGTATAGCCTCCATCAGTCCATACGAGTTCATTATATCAAAGTGCATTATTGTATTGTATTCTTTAATTAGAATACAAATATATATTTGTGTAAATGTTAGGAACAAAAGAATGAATGATGTAATAATTTTTCCCACAAACTTCTGGAATCCCTATTGTGGTACTTGCTGAGCTTTAATAGGGAAAGGACTTGACACAGTAAATATACAGTAGATCAATGAAGGCAGATCAACACATTGAATTGATGGGATTTGGTGATGCTTATGATGCATCTACACCAACCACAGTTTAATGCAATGAGCAGGTCTCACGATCTGTCACATGATTCTGTCTCAGGCCAAGATTTAAAAGCATATTTTCTCATTGAATGTTAGCTAACACATCTCTTAGGAAAGGCCTAAAAACACTTCAGGGCAGTGTTAATTTGGTATTATAATTTGGTGTTAAGTCAAACATATTTCCCTGGCACATGGAATTGTTATAGTTATTGAGCTTGTCAATTCATAATTTCAGGATAGACAATATTGTCTGAGAAATGATATTTAAATATCAAATACATTTAGGCAATATGCATAAGTAACAGACCCTGACCTTTTCACTAACCTTTTCTGGCTACATAAATTCTTCCAGAAAAAAACATTACATATGCAGGCAGTTTCCATTACCTTGGATTATCTAATCATCAAACAAGTTGAATCGCTATGATCAGCAGCTGCCACCATATGAACCAACAACCTGCCACCGACAACACGTTGTCGCCTGTTTTAAGAGGGCTGTGCTTATTTCTGAGGAAAATCAGACATCCCTTCTTTGTTTTGACTCCACACAGATGAAAAAAACCCCTGAATGACTCTGAGAACATGACAGGCAGTCATGGTCAACTCTTAAACATAGACTGTACTTGCAATTTCTTCATCTCAACAAATTAGCTAAATGCTGACCAACAATGCTTGTCAATTCAGTGAATGTAGAATGTGTTACAAGTTACACTATGGATGAGTATTTACATATCACTATGGTGAAGGGTTACCGATTGCAATACTTTAAAAAATAAAGAGGGGTATTGGCATTGTAAGATATGTGTACTGCACTGTGAACAACGGCAAATACCTGTGGGTCTCTAGGTCTCTAGTTACTGTGCATTACCATTTGCCTGACACCTGCATGAAAAAAATAAAATTTTCTTCAGAAATCACTGTCCCCCATCATGTTATAACACCCACTGCTTTTAAAAACCCCGTTACACAAAAGAGACAGATACCGGTGTAAAAGAGAAAGAGAAACATTCTTCTACTTTATTACAGAACAGGTTTCAGAGCAGACAAACACCTCCATATTCTCTCCTGCAGGTTGGCGGGTCCACACTGCTGTTCCCCTGCTTTCCATTGCATTTGTTCTTTCATTCATTCATTCATTCTTCTATTCGTTTCTTCATTCATGTACTAGTTCATTCATTCATTCAACTGTTCATTTACTTAAGCATTAATGTGTTCATCCACACCTCTGTTAATTCAACCATCCACCCATACCTCCATTCATCATTTGTTCATGAATTCATCTGTTCTTTCCCTACATTATATACAGTGGAAGACGTGGCTGGCGCTGGTGTGTCTGGTTGGTGGGCAGACTGGATTGTGTACTGTGTTCCCCTGGGTCCGGTGTTGATCCAAGTACCAGAAACACAAGAGGACAAGGTCCAACCCTGAAAAGCAGGGCAGTCCGGTCTGTAGGGCGCTGCTGCATGTGCACCTCACAGACCATGTCACACAAAATGTCCGCTTCAGGTACAAGAGGTGAAACATCACCCATGCTTTCCATGCTATATTTACGCAATTCTCCCGTTTAGAACAGAACATAAAACATTGCAGACACAAATCCAAAAGATGTGCCTCTTACATTTCAGTTCCAAAAAAAAAAAAAAAAAAAACAAAGAACCAATATAAACCATGAAATGTTAAATACTCAAACCCTTAGACAAACATGAATGCCATTTCTATATTAAATAATTTACACAGACTGTTCCTCAGTCTTTTCAGCAGCAAATGAGACAAATGTCGTGACCTCTGTTTTGTTTTCATGTAGCTGTGGTCCCCTAAGACACACAGCTGAGGATTTCTGGAAAAAAAAACAAACAAAAAAACCAACTAAAAAGTTAAATAACTGCAAGCGACTTTACAGCGGGTTTTCTGCACATTAAAATATTAATTTAAACGTACACATTAAATATGATTGAACAAACATTTTGTTCATTGGTTTATCAATTTCAAAAATGGTCAATTTTGATTAAACAAGGGCAGCTAGTTATAAAACAATCAGCTTTGGATATTGGTCATTATTAATTATCAAAGAGCACAGGCTAACATACCTCAGCAAACCAGTGGACAAAATGAAGCACACAGTGGTGCACTCAGTGGTTCTGAGCTTTGATTGGATCTAAAGCCCTTTCTTTAACGCAGTGGCTCATCTTGAGCAAGACACAGGTGATGTTCCTTATGTCTTGTGTACTCATGTTACATTTCAGATTACATGTGTGATTGTGACATTTCAGATTATGTGTGTAGTCACGTGACATTTCATATTATATGCTGTCATGTGATATAACAGGTTGTGTGTGTACTCATGTGACAGTACTCATGACATGCGATAACCTTATTATTATTATTTTTTTTTTCACGTGGAGCGCTGCTCCAGGTATAGCAGAATGAAATGGCATGAATGCCACACTGTGACTCACACTCCAAGCAAGAGTATTTGTAAGGGGTTTGACAATATAACATGTTCCTGATAAAGAATCATCAACAATGTGGTCACATGGTGCTCCAATTGCCTGAAAAATTAACAACAATTATAAGAGAAAAGATCATTAAAAATCCCAGCAAGAAATGATAGCCTTCGCTTATTCCCTAATAAAACAGAAGTAATAAAATTATTATTATTATAATGAACACTACAGCCCCAAAATGAAAAATCTGTACGGAAAACACCAATGGACTGAGGTGTGAAGGTGGAGTCTGTCTGCACACGTGTCGGTGTGCTTCTGTTCACTCGGTCCTGAGGTGAGACTGGGTAAACAAGTTCACCCAAATGCACAGCTCCACCAGCTGAGGACATGTGTTGCACCGTTGCAGCACCTCCGCTGTGAGAAGACCAGCACTGCATAGTCACACTGTACCGTGCCTTCGCTGTGAGAAGAATGCTGCTGTGCCGTCAAAATGCGCTGTACCTTTGCTGTCAGAAAGATGGCCACTGTATGGCAGAACTGTGCTGTACCTTGGCAGTCAAAAGAATGGCTGCTGCACCTTTGCTGTGAGGAAAATGGCCAGTGTCCCAAAGAGCTGTGCTGTACCTTTGCGGTGAGAAAAAATGGCCACTGTCCTGAAGCTCTTGCTGTACCTTTGCTTAGAGGAAAATGGCCGCTGTTCTGTAGCTCTGTGCTGTACCTTTGCTGTGAGGAAAATGGCCACTGTCCCGAAACTCTTGCTGTACCTTTGCTGTGAGGAAAATGGCTGTTGTACCAACGCTCTGTGCTGTACCTTTGCTAAGAGGAAAATGGCCAGTGTCCCACAGAGCTGTGCTGTACCTTTGCGGTGAGAAAAATGGCTGCTGTCCTGAAGCTCTTGCTGTACCTTTGCTTAGAGTAAAATGGCCGTTGTATTGAAGCTCTGTGTTGTACCTTTGCTGTGAGGAAAATGGCCTCTGTTCTGTAGCTCTGTGCTGTACCTTTGCTGTGAGGAAAATGGCCACTGTCCTGAAACTCTTGCTGTACCTTTGCTGTGAGGAAAATGGCCACTGTATGAAAGCTCTGAGCTGTACCTTTGCGGTGAGGAAAATGGCCTCTGTTCTGTAGCTCTGTGCTGTACCTTTGCTGTGAGGAAAATGGCCACTGTCCCGAAACTCTTGCTGTACCTTTGCTGTGAGGAAAATGGCCACTGTATGAAAGCTCTGAGCTGTACCTTTGCGGTGAGAGGGAGGTGAGGTTTATGGCAGAGTAGGCTGGCTGACTGGAGGTACAGGGTTATTCAGGTCTTCATTCTGCAAAAAAAAAGACAAAAGCTCATGGGACTGAACCTGAATAAAGCAGAATTACAAATCACAAGGGTAAAGCTTCTCGTATTAGGGTTCTGCACATCACATTACAAGCTCCATTGTTGTTATCATTTGATTTTCTTTGCAGATGCCCCTTATTTAGGTAAACTTCAGTCACATTTTTAGATATATTCTATTTATACAGCAGGATATTTCCTGCTGGAATTCATGTTGCTCCGTAGTACGACGCCAGTGCCCTACCTTCTAATTTGCAACAATTCCTGTTCCCTAACTACTGCTCCACACTGCCACTCATGTAGAATATACAGGATAGTTAGCCTGAACCAATTTTTTTGGAAACATACAATGCTTAAGTAGCCTAACGGGCTTACAGTTTCAGTGTCATCAGGCAGGCAATGTAATGATAAACATTTGTTTCACGATACTTTTCTTGTCTAAAGTAAAGACAAATCCAGGTGTCAACCACACCAACAAGGCTAAAAAAAGCTAGAAATGTCTCTGAGATCGAAATTGGAGACTTCATATGAAGTTAAAACTAACTGAATCCTTGCAAACTAACCACAAGTGGAGCATTTCTTTGTTTTCTTTGCTAGCTAGCTGACTGTGGGTGATCGTTTTTAGCAAGCTGGCAAACAAACCAGCGAGCTCTCTAGGACACAAAACAAAAGTGATTCATCATGACAACATGAAATATACTGAAAAACATTTTAACATGCATCACCAAAAATGACATCTGACAACAGATGGCTTGAACCAGCATGAGACCAGTTTACAGCTTATTGGGGACTTAGTATGTACTGAAGAATGCAATTCATTTCAGCAAATGGGGGAATTCTGTTATCGAACATAGAGGCCATGTCAGATGATCTGCAAGGACAGGGCAGAACCCTGACACACCGGACCAGTGAGACAGAAACACAGAAGTCCTAGACAAAGCTATGAGGAGCATCGGCAGCGTGCGGGTCATGGGAATGGACGAGCTTGTCCAGCAACCACAGCAGACCTGCAGGAAGGGCCCGTTTGTAACTAACAAACAAGCATCAGTGTTTCCTTAGCAACCCATAAAACAGCACCAGACAAGCAGCACAGTGCGAGATCCTGATGACATCATCCTTTGGCAGGGGGAATTAGGGAGACCTGCCCCCGCGCCCTGTCTCCCCCCCGCCTCTGGATTAAGAGAGGACTGCTTGTGTGGATTTGCTGAGGGAATGTCCTGTTCTTTCCGCACGTCTGATCTGGTTCCTCACCCCCGACAGGCTCCTGCAGGCTTTTGTTGCTGTGCAGTTTTTACATAACGATGTTCCTATCTGTGATTACGCAGTCCCAGCTGGGGGGTGGGGGTGGTGGGGGGGTGGGTCCAGAATCAGGAGCTCAGAGTCATCACTAACGGCTCATCATCCTCATCCTTGACCAACAGACACACAGACTGACCGACAACTACTTTGTACTCATTCAGCTCTTTGACTGGCAATGGGGTGGGATGGGGGGGTGGGCGATGGGGAGGATGCTGTATCAATCCCATAAAAGGGATGTATGTGACACACATTTCGACGTTTGATTTGAGAAGGGCAATGACCGATTAATTGTTAACGAAGAAGGAAATACGTTTTAACAGTGACAAGTGTATTTGTAACCATTTCCCCGATAAAAATGCACCAATTACATGAAGAATTTTCCACATTAGTTGGACTGTACTACAATGCCTTTCTGAATACATTCACACGGTTTTCATCATCTCCCATGCATGTATTGACCTGTTTAGACCCACTTTTAAGTATGTTAACCTACCATAGCAACCATATATTAATGGAATTTAATGAAAATGCCTCACTTTATTGCATAGAACAGCATCATTTAACAGCGATGACTGTCAAAGCACTCATTCCTCTGCAATCACATACAGTTGCCTGTAAAACATGCAGTACTCCTGCGCAAGCTAGTCATCTCTTCAACCGAAAAGCTTACATCCCCATCTCACACCCCCGCTGACTTCCCTGCACCCCTTCACTTTAAGTGCCACGTAATTTAACCCCCCCCCTCAGATGTTCCTTCACAGACACGGTGCTGAACACAGCGCTCCGTCCTCACGTCCTCACTGTGATTTTACCCTGTTCTGACAGCTGCGTTCTCCGGATCCAGGTCAGGTGCCTGCTTGGAGATCAGGCAAGATGAGAACGACACGCCGGGTCCTACGCCTGTCTGTCACTGTCACCCACCTCATGACACCTTGGACAATGAAAGACTGTTTGCCACGGGTGCTGTCATCACGGAGACAGCGAGTTGTCTGGTCATGGTGAAAAGTCTCGGTTGAGTACGGAAACCAAATGCAGAGACAAACAATTTCAAAAACTTTTACAGGCAACACAATTTTGGGTCTTGCCTCTCTTTACAAAAAACAAAAAAGTTATTGTACATTGTAGAGTGTATAATTATAATCCAGGATTGTATGGAATTCGAGACATTTAAACATACTGTGACTGAATTAAACACACCTGTGACTGAATCAGTAGCAGGATGAAAATATATGCATTGCGTGAAATTGAGACTGAAAACTACACAAAACCGGCCTACCATCGGTAGAGAATGACAGAAGCCATGCACACAGTTACCACGTCTGTACAATGTATCTCGCACAGCGCCATCAATGACTTCAATAGCAGATTCATTTCCACTAAACAGTATGTTCAAACAGTACGTTACCCCTCATGAATGCCCTGACTGGACAAGGGTCAGACCATGAAAGGCCCTGCACAGACGGATTTCCTCTTTTAAACGCAGCTCTGTAACTTTGACTAGTGCTCACCATCAACCTGAGGAGCCATTTCCAGAGTGTATGTGTTGGGGGTGGAAGGGTGGGACATAATTCCCTTTTAGGGGTATCTGTGGGGCCTGACCCTGAGACCAGTGAAACCACACAGGCTAGGAGGGAGGAGTGAAGCCTTAGTCAGGGGGACACAATTAGCCTGTGCACACGTTATGAAGACACAGCTTTACTTCAACACACAGGCAGATAAGCACAAAGTGCTTAGAGGTTCACTGATGGCTGCAAAAAATGCAATGAAAAAAGAGTTAAGAAGTTGACCAACATTTTTTTCTTGCATTGTCTAAAATTCCAACAGGACGCAACTTTTGAACTACGCTGTAAATTGCTTATATTGCTTAAATTAGCGAGTCCTGTTGTCAGCTTTGTAAACTAAGACAAGACAAAAAAAGTGGTGTTTGCCTGATGTGACCTTGATCATGAACCTTCTTCCCTACAGTCCTTTAAAACAAATCAGCAAACTAGAGGTTTGTAAAATAACTGCATAATTTTAGTTTTACAAGTATTCACCAGCATGAATGAATCTTAACAACTGCAATTAGGAGGTAGACCCGACATTACACTGCTAAGACACATTACTCTACAACATAAATACATAAAGAAGTTGTACTTGGCTACTTAATGTCATGAAAACTAAATTCATTAACTGACAAAACTTCCGTTCTCCAATAATAATATTTCAAAGCTAACTTTTCATGAAGCTGTATTCCTAGTACAGAAGCCTAAAATAGAAGATGGCTAACCAGATCAAAAACATTTCTGTGCGGTCTGAAATGTTAAGGTACGTGTATACAAAAAGCTGCTCCATAGCCGCTGCAATTATTTCCCATGGAAGACCAGCGGCAGCAATGCCACTGTTGCATCAGATTTGGTTACCCCACAGAAATGTTTCCCACGAAAGGCGCAGTCCAAAAATTCAACTTGCTGCAGATCAGAATTGTTTATACACCCCTGATCAAAAGGGCAACTTGTAATCAGCTTGCCCCTGTGCAAGAGATGCTGCCGTTTCTACACGTGGCCACAGATTATATTTTGGGTGCCGCTTCTGTTTACGCTGCTGTGGTGAATGGTAGCCTCTCCAATCGGTTCACTAGCTGATTGTAAGTTCAAAATACTGTACTGTGAATTTGCATAATTGCAAGTTGCAAAGTATGAAAGGGACTGGACTCCTGTCCTTTAATCACTCAATTAGATGTTAAAAAAGACACATTGCTGTGTTATATTTTAAGAACCTTTTCATTCAATGTCTTTTTTTTTGCAAAGAAAATAAAGTGTAGCATTTATACTTCAGTATTATAAATAGACTAATGAAAATCAAAATGCTATGTTTATTACATACTATTCTAATTATTATTATTATAATTATCAACCAACATAAACATGGACGTTAATCAATATCATCATATATAGATATTGGAGGAAACTTTACCTTCAAGGTAAGCAGAATTTAGTTCTTACTCTATCCCCCTGCCCGTCCCATATTGATGGGAACACTGACCACAATCACAGGGAAAAAATATCTTACTCCCAACTTCTTGCAATAACAGCAGTTCAACTTTGTACACATACAGCACAAAAAACTGGGGAACCCCTTGTTAACTGGGAAAATAAATTATATTTTAAGAAGCAGGGGTTGCTCACCCACTACACTTGCAGATGTATTTTCATTTCTGTGAGAGGGCTAATACATGGTAGGCAAACAATAATAAGGATGGACTGATGGATGAAACTAATGATGGAGGGATTTACATACTCCCTTTTAAGGATCTCCAAGTGTTTTACACTGAGAAGGGGGCTCACCTCAACTAACAGCAATGCGCACCACTCACCTGAGCATCACTTTCAGTGGAAACCTCACTGTCCCTGTATGGCTCCGATCAAAGCAGTAACCTGAGCCAGCCCAGCTAGCTTCTGCCATCAGGCAGGGGAAAGTTTCAGGGTGGTACTGGCAAACTGCCATGGAATGGAAGCGTGTCCTGGCCTCCACCCATAAAAGATCTGCCAGTATTTAGAAATGGCATTAAAATTCATTTTTAAAAAGCTCAATCCAAAGATACAGTTTATCAACAAAGGCTTACACAGCACAATAAGCTGTATATAGCTCTCCCTCTGGAGGTATTTTAACTCTAAACAAAAGCTCTACTGTCTGTGCTGGGGAACAATTGATCAACGTCCACTTCGCCATTCATTTGTGTAGCCTTGTTGGTGACTGGTTTGTAACAGTTGGGTAGGTTTCCAAGCAATCGCACCCAGCATTTCCTGTTCACTGCCTAAGTCAATACTGTAGCTTTTTGGTCCCTACAAATCATGTGGGGAGGGCTTTCTCTGAACATATGGATGTTTCCAACTCACAGATGAATATGAAACAAGAAACAGTCACAGGCTGTACAATCTTTATCTTCACAGGCTGTACGATCTTTATTAGTTATTACTAATAATAACTATTATTATTATTATTATTATTAATAATAATAATAATAATAAAGCAACAAATGGTGATGAAGTCATTTTAATACAATGAATTGTACTGAAATAAAGACTCCTGGGGGCATGATTTACTGAACTGCAAAGCACCCCAGGCATACAAGCAAGCATACATGCATGCTTGAGCGGGGGGGGCAGAGGAACACAGAACCATCATACAAGAGAAACTCCAGACAGATGAGTAATAGCATGGAATATTCACACATCAACAACGGCCACTGGGCTCTGATGCATCTCAGAAAAACTCCGCTGTTTCGACACGCTGAAACAAGGTCACCTTTCCTAAGCCAGCAGCAGGTTAGCACCATTCTAAAAAAATCTCTGCCAGAGCTTCTCTGAAAAAAAAAAAGTAAAAAAAAAAAAAAAAATCAGTACTGCAGCAGAGAAACCTGAAATAAGAAGTGGCTTTTCTTACTGAGAAATCAAGAACAAAATGCTTTTATCACAGTTGTGTGATGTGAAAGCACTTTTTTACTTTGCTAAATTCCATTCCTTTCAGCAGAGAAAAGCTTTCCCTCCCCCTCAATCCACATGTTTTGCCGACTTCAGCAAGTTGAGACACCATTTTTTTCCTTGCTCGGCCCCCTCGATGTTGTAAACTCCGGAGGCCCTGAGAGCAGGTTTTCCCTGCCCAAAACAGCCATCACTGCATGCAGAATGAGGTCATTTTCCTGAGTCTTCAAAAGAACTGGGAGAACCCAAACAGGGGTGTAGTGCATTCTCGGCCCTGTAGCTGTACACCTGTGCCATTGTAGCTTGAAAAAAGGGCCAGCATTTAAGGGCAGTATCATTCTGAAAATTAGTTAGAAGACATGATCCAAAACACTACTCTGTATTATCTCTCTACATACTCATGGCAACCTCAGAAAAAAGCTCACATAATGATCTAGAGCTGTGGAAAATAATTGTTTTTATGATGCATCGCGATGCGAAAGTGAAAGATTCTACATCGATGCAGAAAAAGAAAATAATCGATTCTTAAATAATTAACCCTTTCGCACGTACGGTCACACCGGTGTGATTAGCCGTTTAGCGCGTATGATAAAACCGGTGAGATTCGAACTAGGGACTAGTTCCAAGAACTAGGGTTGGCCAATGGCTGACAGACATCACAATGTTTGGCATCGTGATTTAAACCGCCCCCCCCCCCCGACACAGACAGCTGGGCGCATCCTACCACACACACACTATAATTCCAGTGTCTCTGCTATAACGTAAAAAATATATATTTATTACTTATTTGCGGGGATTTCCCCGGGGATCAACTTGAGCCGTAGAACTGATGAATGTGTATTTCAAGGAGTGTCAGCCAGAGAGCGCAAAAATGAAGGATGGGTTTATTCTAATTGTTATATTAGTTCCTTGCGCCTGATTTAAAGGAAAAACAGCTTATTTAATCACACTATACCGCCCAGTGAAAGCATGTTTTAATTTAGGCGCACACATAAAAATTATTTTTACATCCACCTGATTTGCACCTACCTCAGTAAATCGGGGGCGAGTCTTTACTTCTATCGCAAAACTGAGGATTAAAACTTACCTACAGAGCGAACTCTCCAGTTCTCTGCTATACCTGTCTTAAACAAATAATTCCTAATTGTTATATTGTTATAAACCTTTTTCACCATGTCTCCCCCTGCACATTTAACTATATTTCATGTTTAGGAAAAGTATAATTGATAAATTATTAATATTATAATGACTAGAGGAAACTCTTGCTGATTTTTAGCGTTATTAAGCTTCTCATAGTTTTCAGTTAGCATTTGCTATATTTTTTATGTTAAATTGCTGTTTCCTCAAAGCTAAAATTAGCTAGAATTTTTCCAATCTAGTGTTCTAATTGCACCGGTTTTAGCATACGCGCTAAATGGCAAACCACGCCGGTGTGAACGTACGCGCGAAAAGGTTGAAAAAAAATTTGTCTTTTAGACAGTGGATTTTCTTTAACTTTAAATATAATTCAACTGAAAAACAAATAACCATAACCACTAATTTACAATGCACTAAAAACAAAAATGTTTTGTGTTACTGTTTACATATACCTTGTGGTAATTTTACTTGAAAAAGATTTTTATGTTGTATGACTTGATATGATTTTTGAAAACAGCTGCTAAAAAAAAAGTTGAAAACTAAAACCAGTTCAAATCTGAGGGCTTGCATTCTTGTATAAAAAAAAAAACAAAAAAACATGGAGGACAAGATGCATCGTGATGCATCGAGAATCTTTTTGTAATGAAATCGCTACCCTTTGAATCGTTATCGAATCGAATCGTGAGATCAGTGAAGATTCACACCTCTATAATGATCCCAGAGAGACAGAGATGAGCTGATTCCTCTCCAGTTTCCTCACATCGGATTAATGTAAAGTAAATGCAACTATTGATCACACCAATATTGCTGGACAAGAATGGACATATCATAAGAACAAATAAATGCAACACGGTGATTTGGATTTGCATTTCTGGATGAGTAAATAACTACCCAAACCCAGTGGAAAAAAATCGACCAAACGTTCAGTACCACATCGCTCATATGGACAGCTTTAGCACTGGCTGACGCAATGTCCCCATTCACTTAACCTCTGTTCACCCCACTCCCGGCCATTTTGGTACTGCGCCAGCAGCAGATGAGACGAGGGGTGAGAGACTAACTGCAGATTCTCACTTAACTCAAAACAAAGTAGAGGAACACTGGGAGGAACAGCGTCGAAAAAGAGCCTGGTTCCAGCTAAAGTGGAAAAAGACCTAAAGTAGGCCTAAATACCAGAAACAAAGAAGGCCTAAACACTCCACACAAACATGCGAGAGGGTTCCAACTTCAGGCAAAGACATGCCAGAGCAGACGCACTTCACAAAACTTTCCACTGCTGTTCCTGTGACCTCCACTATAAGGACATAAATAAGGACATAAGCACTTCTGGAAATAATGTTATATGCCTGCTGGCACGAGTCCATGCTGGCTGCTGCGGGAGGCAGACACATGCAGCCCAGAAGGTTGTTTACAGTTTAAATGCAAACACAGCGAGGTTTTAATAAGTTTGTTGTAGTTTATTGTGGCTTCTTCTGGACTCCCTCCAGAAGCGAGTCCTCTTTTTTTGTTAGACAGAAAGAGGGAGCTCTGAAACTGAGTCTCTCTCTGTCTCTCTCTCTCCTAGAGCCAACACCCAAGTCCTGGGCACTGACCCAGTGCGACTGATCCCAGGTCAGATCAAAGTGCCTGCATAGAGCCCACACCACACCCCTCAACTGCTGATCAAACCTAAAGACGGCACAGTCCCTGCAGACAATGCAGACCTTGATCTTGTTTATTTTCACGGTCAAGGCTACGCGGATGCACCACAGATTCACTGATCTCCACAGTATGTGGATCTGCTGATGTAATGGGATCGGTCAACAGGAAGGGCCGTCCGGATCACACGAACCAGTGAATGCGTGCCGCACATTCGCAGCATTGATGCCTAAAAGACAGGCCCGCTGCAAACAGCGCTGACCTTGCAGACTCACAGCTGACACGCAGCTGACCAGACCTCTCCAGATCATTCTCTGCCTTTTTCCCCCTCTTTACTGAGCGCTGTGTGTCTGGCCTAGCCTGGCCTTGACCCAGGCCTGCCCGGCTGCCAGGTCCCACACGGGCAGGAGGTGAAGCGAGGACAGCCCGCTGAGGGCTCCAATGAGCTGGGCAGATCACACAGAGCTGGGGTGGGTGGGGCGGGGCTGTGCGAAACGCAAAGTCAGGAACACACACGAATCTCCCTCCACAACCGAAACTGATATCCCCCATGCTCTTACACTTCACAGCAGATTCATTCTGAGGCCGGGGCACAGAACCACATGATCGCAGGATACCAACCTCTAAAATGACAACAAGAGAAACACACTCTTGCAAACAGTCCATAAAATCAGTGTGGAGGAAAACGACCACTGTACTCGGTGATACTAATGTGTCAAGAGTTGTCTGTTTAGGGAATGAGGAGTGACGACATGAATAATACACCATATGAATTGAGAGGCGTCCAACTCATCCCATTAAGAAACTGTAGAAGACAACAGAAAATATGAACGAGTGCATCTCTCACCAAAGACAACCTTCACTTTCCCGATCCCAGGATTTGTGTTCCTCTAACATGTCTCCACTAGGTATTAAAGCAAGCTGCAGCAAGGCAGTAGCCAAGTTAAAAGCTCCACTGCCGTGACAGGTTTGAGCAGTCCTAACACTACGTCCATCAATCTGATGAAATGTGGTGACCAGGAAGGTCTTCAATCTTGGGGGCTGTCATAATCCATTGATTAACTGGACCAATTAATCAACTAAAGCTTGATCCGACAACTAAATCTTTGATCAAAATTCAACAGGTTTAATAAACAATTTAAACATTGTGATGTCACGCACATGCATGTGCTGGCATTGTCACCAGCACCCTGGCTGAACCCCTCGAGTCTGTCCCAGGTCTACCTCCTCACTGTTATGTCCCACATATTTCTGATGAGGTTTTTGGTTAAAAAAATATGGTGAGGAATAACTTAATTGGCCTGTAGATGGGGGGGGGGGGGGGGGGCTTCCTTTATAATACTAAAGGAAGCTTGTGGCTACCTGGATAAAACTATCGAGCTAAAAAAGGATCTAGGTAAAACAAACAAAAAAACAGGATGCCATTTACAATTAGCAAACACATAAGTCATCGATATGTCACCAGAATTAAATCAGTGTGCACCTAGCTAGCAAGCTGCACAGGTCTGACAAAAGGATGAACAGACACAGTACCATCATACTGGGATAACTTAGCAGTAGGACAGCTGACACTTGCTACTTCAATAGAGTAAGACATCTCTCTCACCCTGCACAGCAGCGATACCAGAAAAAACACAGCAGACTTAATTTGGATTGACTGTTTTGTTAACTGCATTTGCAAATTAATAACATTAGCTATATGGGTATTAACTTTCAAGGAACAGCGCAAATCACAAATCTGATTAGAAAGATTAGAAAATGAATAGAGAAAATCAACAACCAGCGAAAACTTTCAAATGAAAAGAGTGTTACATGACATCTATATGATGTCAGTATTACTGTAGAAGGTAATATCGATGAAGAACTTACCCTTTTTGTAAGATAATTACACAAGTAAGCCACAGTTACAGCTGCACACCCTGACAAAAACTGTTACAAAAATGCAAACCATCTCTTGGGACACCTCAGATACACAACCATAAAAAGGATCTGACTATTGTACTAATTATTCAACTAATCAAACAAGAAAGGTATAAAGGAGATCATAAGTATTTTCTGCAGCTAGCTGACACCCTTTTTGTGCTAGTTCTGCCTGACTAGCGAGATTCTGAATATTTTTATTACACTTTGTATCTAAAACTAGTTTGTGAATGTCAAGAAGATGTCCACTTGTTAGTTATATTGATTACACACGCAAATTTTATAGCTTTACAGCTGACTGAGAGAAACCAGAAATTATTCTTTTTTAGCCTATAATGATAAGGGACATATTTTTCACTATCACATATTTGGAGTGGAAATCACCTCTAAATGGGCTCCAGGCTTTTTGTTAATTTGGTCATCAGTCAACAGCTGAAGGAGTGCACTAATGGTGGCTCTGTGGAGCTGCAGAGTTGGGGGGGGGGCTAAGACAGGGTGCCAGATGTGGGCGCCTGAGACGCGCCCCTCCTCCCTGCAGAGAGTCAGGATGTTTTACAGGAGTTTCTATCGTAAGGTTGTCTCTGGAAAAGAGGCAGAAAGCCATAGTAAAATTGCTGCCACAGAGTTCCAGCCCTGGAGCTACACTCAGCCTCTAACCCCTAATTTCCCCCTTTATGCACATTCCTTCACCTCCCTTCAAAGAGTGCCCCCATCCTTGACTGAAACCCAATTTGGTCCTCTTTAAACTTCTGCACCACTCCTACAGTAGAATGACACAGAGACACTACTTTTTGACTGTTAAATATATTGGGTAAACTGATGCCATTTGGCTGTGTGCACAGCTGTCCTGCAGTGTTCTGTGGGCACCAGTGGGGGTGCTTTCAAGAGCCTAACCCACATATCACTACTGAATATCTGCACTAAAACAAATAGGGAACACTACAGTGTAACTCAACTGCTTATTTACGTGATGTGGTCAAATATAAAGTCACTAAAATAAAGGTTTATTTGTCAATAAAGAAGAACATGCTGATGATAATATAGGATTTTCCAACACAGCCGCCTAGTCTGTCTGCTATTTGTATTTTGCACTGTACTTTCTAATGCTCGAAGTCACCCTAGATAACAGCATTTACAAAATAAACAAATAACAGTAACAAAAACTTCCACCTGCTGTCACTTTTCTCAGGGACACCATGCCTTGACAGATAAATTTACTGCACAAATAAATAACATGAATATATAAAAACAAATACACATGAATAGAAATAAGGTGTTTTCACTCTTTTCTATCTGAATAACTTTAACTGTCTGAACTGTGATAAACAGTGATGCTCATCTTAGTAATGAGGTATTGTGTGGCCTAAAATTCAAGTCTGTTTAGCCAGGGCACCACCACCACCACCAGGTCTACAGACTGATGGCCAGGAAATTATAGTGAGAACAGTGACAATCTCTTCAGAAGTTATCCAGAAATAGCAGTGAGTAAATGAACTTGCCAGACACACAAAAACACAGTGTCAGTTGCCTGTGTAAACAGGACATTGTTTTCACCCTCAGTGTGTTTAACACTTCCGCTGAACAAGACGCCTCCTATCCCATCAACGGCTTCCCACGGGGACACACGGTTGTGTTATTACACCCCCCAGCTCCCCTCCCCCTTCCGAAAACACACACCAGCCAATCCAGCCCTGCATAATGACCACTCTAAAACGTGGGATGCCTGCAATTTCACTCCATCTCAATTATTCATTTCCCTGCACGGCACAGCTGAGAAAAGCCCTCCTCCTCTCTTCTGGACATGTGGGATTTCTGACAAGCACTGCACTCCATAACCGGATCCACACATATGCATGCCCCACACACACACACACACACACACACATATATATCAGTGTACACAGGCCTTGCCCACTTCAACTCTTTTGAACGACTGTACTTACAGAGAAATAGAAAATAGTACTGTAAACCCCTGCTGCAAAAAGGCGACCAAAAGATGAAACAATGCAGGACTACATTTTCATGAAGACACCTCTCAACTCCACATTCCTTCATATTGTGACACTTTCTATGTCTTGAGCGCAATGAATTTGCTTCCTTTATTCCGCTACTTTTAACGCAGACACCTAATAAAGTGTATGTTCCCATTTCTAAAGCAGTGCAAAAATGTTATTCTGACAACAATTTAAAATGTAGTGACAGAGGTTAATTCTTTCTGCATCTTACCCTACACTGATATTAAGAGAAGGATAGTAAGACGGTGACGAGGGTTATGTCATGTTAACTTGTAAGTGCACGGTAATGCCTCTGTTGTTAATTTAATACCTCTTTATAAAGAGTTTTTTTTTTAACTTTGCTAAGGATCAGTGCATTTTAGACTGCACCTCATACTGATCCTGCAAAACTGCAGCAATATGCGCACAGAATCTGGTGAAAAACTGAAATACAATGATACTGTCAACAAATACAATATTTTACACTTGTGAACGACCAAATAACTTTAATTCCTGCCTACACCACAAACACACGCCTAACTACAAGGTTTCCCTTGTCTACAACCCGAGAAGCAGCAAGCTAACTATATGCATCTTCTGCAAGCACCCAGAAAATCTCCTTCCCCAGGCAAACTCTGTAACCATTACAGTAACACCCTTCATTAACCAATGTCTATATTGCTTACAACAGAAATTACTGAGTTAACAGTCACTCTCTATGTGTTGTCAGACGGAGTTTAGCCCTGTTAACAGTGATTCAAGCTGCACACCTGAAGAGGCATATGTACCAAGTACAGAGTAACTGCAAGGAGAACAACAATAACCTCCAAAGCACATTCCATGAAAACATCTCATAATTACAGGTTTGTGTTTTGTGGCATAAAGCCAACAGCAGTTTATGTACGGGAGCCTAACCTTCTCTGTGTGCTGGAGTCTTCCTCAGGTCTTCTTCTTTCTGAAACCTGATGCTTGCATAGGTGCTGGGGTCATCAGAGGACCCTCCCCTTGGCAGGGTCTGGTCCTTCACCAGATCCAGATCCATGTAGTTGAGGCTCGCCCGGAGGGCGGTCCCTGGCGCCGTCTCTCTCCTGCCACAAGCGGCCGGCTCACCAGGCTTCAGCCACACGTTCTCAAAGGAGGCGGAGCTGTGGCGCTTCACATCCTCCGAGCAGGATGGGGCTGCCACTCCGACCGTCGCCGTGGTCGCGGACGAGAAGGTCTCCGAGCTGTGCCGCCTGCGGCCCTGTGGGTCGGCCCGGATCACTTTGGCACCCTGATTCCGGTTAGGACTAGAGTTGACCCTGGTGAAAGCACTTAACCCTGACATCAGCCCAGGACAACCAGTGCCCGAGACGTCATTCAGCAGAGCCCCCTCCTGGCTTGGCAATGTGGAGCAGGGAGGGGTCTCGGCAGAGCTACTTATCTCAGAGTAGCTGAGCAACACCTGCGGCTCTGGGTAACCGCAACATGGGGCTCCAAGCTGCATGTGAACGTAGTCACAAGTCTGTGCTCCTGCACAGGGAGGTGCAGATGAGACAGCGGGGGCAACGCTTGCACCATCATCTGCGCAAGCTGTGGCCTGGGCTGAGGTGTTGGGCTTGCCGCCCTGGGCCCCCAGCTCCATGTTCATGTACTCAGAAGAGTGCCGCGTCAATCTCTCAGAGCTGCCCTCCGCAAACACAGGCTCCAGCAGGGAGGCCAGGCTGG
Source organism: Megalops cyprinoides (assembly GCF_013368585.1). Lineage (NCBI taxonomy): Eukaryota > Metazoa > Chordata > Actinopteri > Elopiformes > Megalopidae > Megalops > Megalops cyprinoides. Next base: position 23,185,735 of record NC_050591.1, read on the forward strand.
CGGAGAATGGCCTGTCGCTGAACTCCATGTTGATGTACTCTCCTGGGCTCACGGGCGCTGGCGGGAAGGGGCTCTCCCGTGCCCGCGGAAGCGTGCTGGCTCTGCTGCCATCCAGAGAGAGGCGCGTTGGCCGCATCAGCCTCCCGTTCGCCTCCCCTCTCTGGGGCTTGATAGCCAGCTGCCCGCTTCCCTGCCCTCCCAGGCTGTCGCTGCTGGTGGAGGAGGAGGAGGAGTCCCCATAGGCCAGCCTGCAGGAGCTCCCAGGGAGGCGCAGCGGGCTCTGCTCCTGCTTCCTGTTTGTGTGTCTAAAGGAGCGAGGTAGTGAGTAGTAAGAGTGCATGGGTTTGTGTGGCTCTGCCACTGGGTTGAAGTAGCAATCGGGTGGAGTGCTGGTGGTAGAGCAGCTCGCAGGAGACATATTGATGTAGTCTCCGCACGACTCCTTCCCCTCGCTGCTCCCCGACAGCACGGGATTGGCCCCGTTGGTCCACACTTTGCTGTAGTTTGCAGTCTCCGGGGAGCAGCTCACGCTAGGCGACATCATCATGTACCCACTGGAGTCCACTCGGCAGTGTGGGCGCGGGCTGAGGATCTGCTGGGGTGCAGACACACTTTTTGGGCTCATGGGCATGTAGTCGTCGCTCTTACGGGCCACGGGAGCCACACCCGGTGACATGGGCATGTACCCGTCGTCTCCTGGCCCCACCCTGCCGCCCTCCAGATGCAGGTCAAGGCTCTCCTCGGGGTACGAGTGCGCGGGAAGGAAAGCAGAGTGTCTGTAGGACGACGCCCTGTTGTAAGTCGGCATCATCGGTGCGTACTCCTCTAGCGACGCAGTGGAAGACTGTGAGGGGGTCTTCTGGTGGGAGATGGTTGGGGGTGAGGCACCTGAGGAGTGTGTCCGCTTCCTGAAGCTCTTCTCCAGCTCTGGCTCTTCGAGGCGGGGAGGCGTGCAGCGGGGGTGGGGGCGGCTACAGTGCCCGTTGGACACCAGGCCGGGCTTGGCCATGCACATGTAGTTGTTCAGCTCCTCTTCCCTGGCAGGGGGCGTGTGCCCCAGAGAGTCCGGCGTGACGCTGCGGAAGGAGCTCCGGAAGTCGCAGGGGCTGGAGCCGTACTCGTCGGAAGAGATGAAGCCACCGTCGCTGGGGGAGCCGGAGGCGGAGGCGCTGGAGCGGCGGGGGTAGACGCAGTCGGAGGTGGAGCCGTGCCCGCTGGTGCTGCTGGAGGAGAGGCTGACAGGGCTGATGGCAGAGGGGGAGCAGCGAGAGGAGGGCATGGGGATGGACCTGCTGTGGCTGAGAGGCGGGTGGAGCCGGGAGCCGCCCCGGTGCCGCTGACAGTGCGTCCGCACGGAGCTAGGGCTGCCCGGGCTGCCGTCCACAGAGGCCGGTCTGGACATGGTGCCCTCGCCGTCACTGCAGGCTCTCACTCTGAACGAATGAGCTTGCTTCCCTGGGGCAGCTGGAGAGGTGGCGGTAACGCTCTCTGCCCGGGACCTCCTGCCGAGCCCAACCTGGCTGGGGGGTGGGTTGTTGTGGTGGTGCCTTCTCAGAGGCACCGATATGGGAGTGGAGCAGTTGGAGGAAGACTGACTTTTACTCCTTGGGCGAAACTCATCACTCATTGCTTTCATGGCCTCCAAAATCGTTTCGTGCATATTCTGTGCGACAACAGAATCGTCCACTTGCATCCAGAACTCTCCGGGTCCCGTAACTGCGGATCTCCCCACTTCGATGAAAAAGAAATTCTCAGAATGACCACATCTCCGGATGTTCATAAGCTGCAAAACCACGGCTGCTGCGTCCGAGTTCAGTTTCACAAAGCTAATCGTTTTATTTGTTAGGCACAATCTGTAAATCCCAATCAAATTTTTAATTTGTCCCAGTCCCTTTGGTTTTAAAATAACTTGCCAGACTTCTTTAAAGGCGGGTCCCGGTGCAACGTCCCCATAACTGTCCTCCCCCATTCCATTGCCCCCGGCGGGCTCGTGCATTTTACCCTTGTTGTGCAGGTCCACGAGCGCTTGGTACCACAGGTCTTGCTCCTGCTCACTGTCCGCTGCGATTGCAAAATACTCCTCCTTGGTGTACAGCGCCACCAAATACTTGTTTTTGGAGTCGGCTCTCTTGTTAATATTGAAGCAACTCTCCAATGGAATCGACCTTTTGGGAGCACCGGACTTGTGTCTCCATTTTTTCTCGTTTTCGTAATATTCCAGTCTCGAGGGTCCCGAGACACTCGCAGTCCGCAGGACAAAAAATCTCTTGTGCATGCTTTTGGGTTTCCTTAAATAACCCACCTTTCTCACATCCGAAAAACAACCATGATCTGAGGTTGGGCTTGCCATTTTGAAAATGAAAACGTTGCTAGATATATAATCAAAAGTAAAATAACCTTACCAACAGCAACTCTTTCTTTGCATAAAGCAAACTAAAACGAGCAAAGCTACTTATTATTCAAATGCATAAAAATAAACGTTTACGTACCCTTATTTCATTAACTAGCTATTCAAGTTAGCTGAACTAAAACGGTCCAATTAGGTAACAGCACTACACCTAAACAATCGCCCGCTTGAGTACGAAACCTTCGCGGCGTGTTAACATTACATCTTTATGGCAAAGCGTGAAAATATAGCTAAATCATTCGCAGTATGTACAATTCGTATCAAAAATATTTAGTACAAGGGAAATGAAAGGGAAGGGAAATTCCAATTTGACTTTAGTCTGGAGTTCCAAATGCACGATCAAAACAAGCACCGTTCGCGTACGACTCCATAGAGCTACCTAACTAGCTAGTTAGCTAGCTAATTCAGTCAATATCCCTGCAAATGTAAAAAGTGCAAATCACAAAAGCACAATCACAATATATACCTGACTATCAAATTAAAAATAGTCCTGGGACGCAACAATGTGCAATACCGATTGAATGCGCCGTAATTCCATTTTTTTCTCATCCCTTCAGTTTGCGGGTCCACAGCTACCAAAACAAGGCGCCGTGCCTGTTTGTTTGCACAATTCCTCCTGCCGACTCCAGCTCGTTCTGAAGGAGGTGAACACGTGACGACTCGATGCGTGGACAGTTCAAACGAGGGATACAACCTACCTTGTCACAACATTACTGTCCGACCCGCCCCTGCATCTTGGTTGGCTAATAAATTCACATGCACTCAAACAGTCCCGTGCTGAAGGACTGTTTTGATATTTATTGAGCGTTGATTGGACAGACCTTACGTCAATTTAGCGGAACGCCCAAATAGCTCCCTTGAAAGTTAGGTAGTAAGAACTGAAGGCGTAACTTAATGGAAGCAGTGGTGAGAATTTTTGGGGAGCTGTTTGAACGAAGGCATAGACGCCATACTGCTTCAGTTTTGTGTTGTGTGAAGAATATGGTCTCGTGTAGCTGGCTAAATCTAGCTAGCCAGCAGTTTAGCTAATTGAGCAGATACAACAGTAACATTTAGCTCGCTCCTACACTGAATTAGTGTGACCCAGCAACGAAATAGCTGTAACGAAAGTATTCTGATTGCTCCTTTCATAGAGTGATTTGTTTTATTTGAAATTGACCAGTGAGGTTACTAGCAACTAATGTTACTTAATGGAATTTCTCACGAATGCGGCTAGCGTGTAAGTGGACTTGCTGGCTATTATTTGCTAATTTGTTAGACGTTCTCCACTGTTATCATCTTTTTCAAAGTAGACAATTCCTGTGAATGAATTAGCACTATTCAGTCCCTGTACCCCATATACACTGAATTAGATTGTGTAAGATTGCTTGTAGTTTACTTGAAAAAGTAGCGTTAATTTAGATAGCGAAATTCGGTGCGCATAAAGGGTGGGAGTTCCCAGCCACGTGCTTTTGTAGACAAATAGCTTACCAGGGCATATATTTCTCAGTTTTTACGAAACGCAAAGTTAGACCGACAGGTGAGACATTTCAAATATGCACCAGTCTACTAATTTATGTTCCTAAAATCAGAGAACCTCCTAACTTGCATGTTGTGGACAGTGCGGTCGATATTGTTCATTAGCACGTTGCGATGATTTTGAACTGCAACATTGCAGTAACGTTACTGGCAGGTCAAAATTGACCTCGTCACAACGACCTATTACATTGCATTACATGCATTTAGCAGACGCTCTTATCCAGGGGGACTTGCAGAACAAAAGAACATAAGTGTTATATAAGTTACAGCATTTTTAAAATGCACTCAAGGAATCGTTTACATTTAACCAGTTGCCCGATAACGTTGTGCTGAAATGTAGACTACTAAATGTTGAATTTTATAGCTCATTGTTAACAAAATGCATTTAGGAATAATAGGCGAAGAAAACCCATCATATTTTGTTAAAACATTTTGATGAGGTACAACAAATATTTTCTTTGGACTTGAAGTGGGTCTGTGTGAAATTGTCCTCTGTAGATGAGCTCAAGTCCTGTTCAGTTAAGTCTATTAATATGAGTCCCAGTCCCATTGTTGTGTTACACTTCTAGTACGTGGTCTTTGCTCTGCAAATAGTGCCATTAGCACTTGGCATGCCTGGCCACAAGGCACCCACCAGGGGGAAAGCAATTGCCCAGCTCCACTCCCAAGCTGGAGCTCACCAGCTGGGCTAAGCGGTCCCAAGAAATTGGTTCAAAACTTAACCAGAATCCTAACCTCACCCCCTGCTTTCCTGTGAGATGCACCCACTACACTGCATACCACAGCAGCCCATATTGGAGGGGAAACAAGCAAATTCCACAAATCCAGCATTTTTTTTTTTTGTTATGTTCTTAAATGTCTAGCTCTTACTCACATTGATGAGTTAACATATTTCAATTAGGGAATATGCAAAAATTTGGACTTTGTAAAAAATCATTGGCAGGATTCAGCTGGAGCAAAGTCATGTTCTGTACGATTTCAGGGGAGACAGATATTCAATTGGAGCAGCTACTTCACATGGATCCTTGTTTGTGTGTGCATGACTCTGTAATTTAATTTTCTCCTTGGCTGAGTACACATGACAACTGTGATCTTATTTGTGTTTACATGTTTCTGTCATGGTGTGCTACATTGTAAATAGTTATCAATTACCCGGTCCGGTTAGCATTAATGCACAATACACACTAAATGTAAATTGTTCATATATGCACTTTAGCTGGACAAGTGGGTTATTGTTGCTTTAAACAAGGCTTGTGTCACACCTCATTTGAAACCTTTTTTTCTACAACTATGCTGTTCATAACTACCATCCAGTCTTCCCTTTCCCATTCCTCTTTGAGACTCGCAAATGTGTATTATTTAACTACATGTCCAACTTCCTCTTGAACTGCATTCAAGAGTTAATACTGATGCATTCTTAATAAGTCGTGTAGAGGTGGATAGGTCGAGAACTGGCTTTAATCGGATCTCTTCTCACGTCTCTTGATGCTTCTTCTAGATTATCTGGTATATTCTGTCTCATTACACAGCGTTCCCACAGGAGTCCCCCAAGGAACAGAGTCTGACCCTCACCTGTTCTCACTTTTTAATCAAAATCCCTTGGTTAAGTTGTTTTTTGAATGAGTAGGACAGCAAACAAAACCATAGACACATACATAGTGTTCACATTGGCATCACTGCAGTGTAGAAAGGAGAAATGCATGTGTTATTATGCTAAAGTAGCTGGCTATATCTGTAGCTGGTAACAACTCTTGTCATTTTCATGTAAAACCTGTGTAGTTAGTTGAATGTCTTACAGTACATTTTGGTGGCTGCATTCTAGTTTCCATTGGTGAATGTTGGTCCAGGTAGCAGTTCCTATAAATAAATTTATTTCCTGATGTTCAGAAACTAATCCCTGGTTTGGTAAATTGTAATTTGCTATGAGAGCTTGAACTTGGCCATGTGGAGGAACTGCAGTGAGTTTTGACACTTGAATAATAATAACTAAAAAAGGTAATGAGGAGCTTCACTTCCCTTGATTAACCTAATCCAATACTCCAAAGTATAATTAGATTACAGATTTCCCTCCAAAACCAATAACATGCAGGACACAAGTGGGTGGAGTGACAAGGTGACTTTAATTTTTCTTTTGGTGGGATTGTGCCTTTCAGATAAAAACATATTCTCTTCTGTTGAGATATGCTATTGGTGTAATGTGTTATCACTGGGGTATTTCCTCCCAAAATTTAATCACGTCTTTAATTTAGTCCTTGCATTTAGCCATACATTGTATATTACACCGAAAGGTACGGAGAGTGCGCATTGCTTTCATTTTCACGGGCAGTTTCATGCGTTGTGTTTAAATGGTTATAATGTTTCATGTGCAAGATAAACACTCTAGCATTTCTGTGTAATTGTTTAAACCCCTATTCACTTAATCAAATCGGTCGTTCATGTCGCACAATCACAATACTGTATATCTGTATACAGTGGTCTTCTTCTTGGATGGGTATTTGAGTCTTACGCGTAGCATGCAGAAAGTTCTCGTGAGGGAGGGCTTATCGTAAAAGCACGTGACCAATTCGTCAGTTTTATTTCACTATTCTGAGTAAGCCATGACGAAAGTGGATGAAAGAAACTTCTGAACTGACGTGTGTAAGACTTCCGTTCATATACATGCTTCCGACTTGAAAGATGTGAAGTTGCCAGCTCTTGTCCCAAGTAGACCTCAATCGGAGTCGAATACGATTGGACAAACTTCACAGGCGCACAGTACTGGCGGAGGAAGAAACCTGAAGCAATATATTCGGTACCACAAAGTCCGCTACAGTACTATTTAAAGGTGATGAAAACAAGTTTAGTGTGATCATAATTCGGTCTTTTGTTTACGTTAGGTACTAAACTGCAGTTAATGCTTTACGCAACTACCTAGTGTATTATTTCTAGATTAAGTTATCTGAGGGGTAGTTAACATTGTGTACTTAATTTGTTGGAGCCAGCGCCTCAGTAGGCTTACAATATATCGTTATGGTAGTGGTTAGCAGCTTTGAATAAACTATATTTTGTTAGGTCGTTTTGTTTGTTGTGATAGATCATGATAGATCGTGAGTGAGTCAGCTACGTGCGTCTGATGACATTAAACGAATTGCGTCAAACGTCAGACGCAGACAGCGAGCGAGCTAATTTGCTAGTCAGCCAGTAGGAATCGACCACACGACTTTATACAAGTTGTGATGTTTTTCGTGATTTTTCCAATAATTTTACCTTTACTTGTCGCGTACACATTTGACATCAACTCAGCAAACAGTTTTTCCTACCTTTGCTAACAGTGGGATAAAGTGTGACAAAAGTATGCTGTAAAATAAACGATGGGATAAACATCAAGACTAAATCGACAGAAGGTATCTAGTCTGTTAGCCGTATGGATCAGGAAGGTAGTTAATGTTTTATTTAAAATATCAATAGTTATGGTATAGTAACCTATAAGTATGCAGTCATCTAACCAGCTGATATTAACCGTGGCTGGGAACATTATTAAAACATACAGCCGAGCGTTACTCCTTGAATCCTTAAGTCAATAGGATGTGCTAGACATGAATATTGGCTGAAATCTGCATCTGTCTTTTGAGGTACCTAACTTTTAATTGAAGTAGGAATTTGTCAAAATTAAAAATAAAATTTTTTTAAACCTATGCATGATAACTTAATAGAAATCAATTATTTAATTAAGGTTATGTTGATATGTCTTGCATACTGTATGTATGGATTCCTGGTATGGTTGTCTGGAGTATCAGCCAATGCAGTAAGGAAGCCTTGTCAAGCTTTTTTTTTTATTTTATTTTTAATTATGATATGCATTGGACAATGGGTAGAAGACAGTGTTGAGGATATGGATCTACAGTCGCTGTGTAGACTGGGGTCACTTTTGGTTGATACACTAAGCCAAATTATAGATGGAAAACATCTACAATGCACAGAACTTATTTACTTGAAAGTTACTTATTAGTGGAAACAAAACATGAAATGAGTCTTGAACCAGTAGTTTCTCAGTTTATCCACTCGTTAGAACAACCAAGTCATAAAATTAAGGGCTACGATGAGCATCTTCATCAGACTCCGCAAGCAGCATTAAACCACATTGACAGGATGGCCCCCTCTCAGGTCACACAGACAAGGAGAGTCCTGAATGGCTAATCTGATCATCTAAACATGTTGGGTTTGATATGACCATGACACAAGGCTTCCACGGTGTTCATTTTAGGTCTGTAAAACAGAGTTGTATCAACACAATAACAAATGCACAAGGTTCTTTTGCGTTGGCAAGCTTGAAATGTATTGCAATCCAAGTTATGCATAAAAAAGATGGAACACGGCCTGCATGGGCATAAATCTTTGTTACGCAGCAGCACCTCAGGCAGACAGTCCCGTGTTTGATGCACATATTGTCCTTGCCCTGGCCTCAGGGAGCTCTTTCACAGCCATGTCTGGGTCTAAATGGTTTCTCAATTGCAGCTGATGCAGGATTGCTGTGCTGGTGCATTCCTGACATCGCAGACCCCGAGAGCACAAACAGCTGCTGTGTGTGTGTGTGTTTGTGTGTGTGTCTGTGGGCCAGCAGTGCTCTCACTCGCTCCTGCCCTTCATTTACTTTACGTGGGTGGCGCAGAGATGTCGGGCGCGTGGCTGCCGGGCGGCGCACAATGGCCCGATTCAAACCAGCGATGAAAATTTGTACATCTCGGGGGCGACAGCATGTTTTGGAAGTCGCTGGAGAAACTCAACAACATTCCCCTTGTCTGTATTTTTTCTGTGATTTTGTGCAGCAGACGACAAGGTCAAAGGAAGAATTTAGGATGAAAGCATTGAAGTTTTCCATTTAGATTCCGAGAGCTGTGAATGGCTTCCCCCACTCTTTCCTGTGAACCCACACGCATGAGTGGATGGTTGCATGTGAGTGGGTGGATGCACGTGTGGGACAGTTGTGCTTGAAACAGGACAGTCCTGTCTCCATTTAATCGTTTACTGTAGTTCTCAGCAGAGGGAGCAACGGGGATCAGTTGTTTGTTCCTTCCTGCAGTGCCATGCATCAGTGCCATGAGCAGAAGTATTTCTATATTCACTCCAGCCACCACACCTCATTCGGCTGTCAGAAAACAGGTCTCAGAGAGTTTTATATGATTTTATCCGTATGTCTGACATCTTTATTTTGAGATTGCAATATATCATAAATATGTTTTTTTTTTGTTAAATTCTTTGAATTGTAGGTGTTGGGTAAGGATGAGGAACAGACAAAGGGGAGGCAACCTGGGCCTGCTGCTGCTGGCCTCTCAAATATTCCAGATGGGGGTGAACAACATCCCCCCTGTGACCCTTGCGGCACTGGGGCTTAACGTCTACCTGTTCCTGTTCCCGCTGACGCCCCTGCTGCAGGCGTGTGTCAGTGTGGAGACCTGCCGGGGCGGGGACTGGCGCCGCCTCCTGCTCTCCCCCCTGCACCATGCAGACGACTGGCACCTGTACTACAACATGGTGTCCCTGCTGTGGAAGGGTACGCGGCTGGAGCAGCGGCTGGGCGGGGCCTGGTTTGCCTACATCCTGACGGTCTTCTCCTTGCTCACGGGGGTGGTCTATCTGCTGCTGCAGTGGGCCCTCTCGGAGCTCACCCACGACTTCTCCTACAACATGCAGTGTGCAGTGGGCTTCTCAGGTGTGTGTGTGTGTGTGTGTGTGTGTGTGTGTGTGTGTGTGTGTGTGTGGAAGGGTTCTGGTAGATGGTGGGGAGTGATAGTGGTAGTATTCTCATTTGATTTGGTCTCCTCTAGGTGAACGTTTTACTGTAGCACCAAGACTGTTGATTGTATAAAGACTTCTGACACTTTACAGCAGAAACAAGAATATGAACCAGATCTCTTCTGCTGATATGACAATGACGTGACAAGGAAGTGTCTTTCAGGAGTGCTGTTTGGTCTAAAGGTCGTGAATAACTATTACTACCCGGGTGGAGTGACTAACGTGATGGGCATGCCGGTGTCCAATAAGTTTGCTTGTTGGGCAGAGCTGATCCTGATCCATGTGATGTCACCAGGGTGAGTTCAGGTGGTTCCAGGCTTCCAGTGGCAGCCTGTGCCTTTTCATCAATTTCCTTGTATTCATTCAGTAGTAGTTCATTTATTCAGTAATTGTGTGTTTTATTACAAGTAAATCACATTTTCTCATTTTCAGTTCATGGAAAATTTGGAAAGAGGTAGTGTTTTCATATATAGCAGACATGTCTAGATCAGGCTTGTCAAGATCAATTCTGATTGGCAAGGAGCATCTGACAGTTTTTCACCTCACTATACTGCCCCCTTTTGGCACCCATAACAAAATCTTTCACTGAATGTGAAAGCTGTGCTGTCTGCTCATTCACATTATGTGTAATGTAAATGTGTTTGACTGACGTATGTACACTATATGGACAAAAGTATTTGGCCACACCTGTTTTTCAGGGTTTGGGCTAGGCCCATTATCTCCAGTGAAGGGCAATGTTAATGCTTCAGCATACTAAGACATTTTGGACAATGCTATGCTTCCTACTTTGTGGCAACAGTTTGGGGAAGGCCCTTTTCTATTATAACATGACTGTGCCCCAGTGCACAAGGCAAGGACTATAAAGACATGGTTTGATGAGTTTGGTGTGGAAGAACTTGATTGGCCCGCACAGAGCCCTGACCTCAACCCCATCGAACACCTTTGGGATGAACTGGAACGGAGATTGCGAGCCAGGCCTTCTTGACCAACAGTGCCTGACCTCATAAATGTGCCTGACCTCATAAATGCTCTACAGAATGAATTCCCACAGAAACACTCCAAAATCTTGTGGAAACCCTTCCAAGAAGAGTGGAAGCTGTTATAGTTGCAAAAGGGGGACCAACTCCATATTAAAGTATATGTATTTCAAAATAATGTCATTACAATGTAATGGTCAGGCGTCCAAATACTTTTGTCCATATAGTGTACCTTGGTCAATAATGCATAATAGAATGTGGTGAAATCATTAACACCTCCTCTCTAATATAGCTAAAATGACATGTTAAACATGAGTCTATGACAACCTGTACAGGCAGTCCGTGCTTTTACAACATCATAATTTTCTGGAAACCACATCTTATTTCCATCACAATCTCATTATTATAATTGGGAGCAGAACACGTTAGGAATATGATGGAGAAAAAGGTGACATCAGATTTTCAGATTAATTGAAATGTTTATAAGACGTTACTACAGTGAAAACCTTTGAACTTTTGAATATACTTCAAGTACAAACACATGAAGTACAGTACAAATATTCAGTATTGTACCATGCGCTGTGTGATAGCAAACAGTACGTGGAAAATGGCAAGATGCAAAGCATGGTTCTCAATAATGACACAAATCAGTGTACACATTGAAAGGATAAAATGTCAACCTTATTTAGCCCTGCCTCCTCAGTTAACAAGAAAGACAACACACAACCCAAACAGACATACCCCCCCCCTTAAAAAAATCATAGTTGCCTTTTCAGTCTTTTTACTTTGCTTTTCCTCTTGTTCCTGATCTCACAACCCATTCCTGCTCATAGTAGCTTAGCTTTTTTAACATAGCATAGCATAGTAACATAGCTTTTTTTGTCTTAAAAGAATTATGATGCCATTTCTGTAAACATATAAACACAAATTATTGTAAATTGCATGGCTGTAAATTGGGGACTGCCTGTATCACATCGTAAAAAAATCATCCAAAAAAAACCCCCACACACTTTACAAATATGAATACCACTCGCTGCACTGGTAATAATCATGATCTAGTAGAAGTGAGTGGGTTCAGAGGCTAACTGCTATTGTGTGCAGTGTTGGGCATGCATCTGAAGCACAATGGAATGCGCCTTCTCTGTAGAATACCTGCGATTACAGCAAAGTGGAGGCCAACTTTACTGGGAGAAGAGTGCAGCCTGTGTGTGATTGCAATTGCTTTTCAGGACAGGGTGTGTGCAAATGAGCAAAAAAGGTATGGAAAGGGACTAAACTGAGCCTTGATCCCACAGGACCTCATTTGTGGGACACCTGGCTGGTATTCTTGTGGGGCTTCTCTACACCCATGGTCCTCTGAAGTCTGTCATGAAAACATGTGCAGGTATGTCTCTCATAACCCTCTCTTTCTGACCTGCCCTTTCCACCTTCGACTGTGGGGAAAAAAGAAAACATTTCCTAAGGATTCAACATTCACTCAAATATAGTTTTATTGCAATTTGTGTGTAATCTCTAATTTCACAGTTTATTGAAATGTTTCTTGGACATATTTTGGCATGTTTGTGGCTTTGTTGTTTTGCCTACATGTAAGAATTGGCAATTAGTGAAGATTTTGTTTCAGGGTTTTTGATGGGTGGATCAAATGGATACACTACAGGACAAAGAACTTACTACAGTTCCTCAGGTATTTCTGCGAGTCTGTATGAATGTGTGTGTCTGTATCCCTTTGTTTTCTGTTGTTTTCTATTCTTTCATGTCCGCAACAAAGCAATAATAAACACATTCATCTGATTTTGCAGAATGTAAGTAATGGAATCACTTCACTTCCATTCACTTGGTAATGGTTGCTCGAAGATTTCATTCACAGACACATAGGTCAGTGTCAGTTGAGGTGGTGTTTTGTCATGCCCCTGTTTGCCTGATTCTCTTTCTCTGTTTTACCTTACAGGATTCAGTGGTTACAACGGGACCCATGGGAATTTTCCCTATGCCCAGAATTGGCGCTCCCAGGCTGACCCAAATCTGCACCCCTACACTGCTGGCCTGTCAGAAGATGAGCAGTATGAGGCTGCCATTAGGGCCAGTTTGAGAGACAGAGGTGAGTGGTCCACACTGCGGGATTGCAGGTGAATCACAGGGGAGAGGGAATGAGTGCCACCACCCACTCATCTGTTGCTCTGTTCTCTGTTGCCCTCTGCTGGTAGAGATGGTCAGTGTTCTAGATTTCAATACTCCCTGTCTGTGTATGGTGGTTTTGCAGGTTCTTAGATCATAAGAAGTACTGCATTGCTCCCAGCTGTAGGTAATTCTTCCCTGTCTGCAGTGACTTGTCCTTCGTGTCCTCCAGGGCGCGCCACTCAAGCTAGACCAGCGTATGGGTTTAACATCCCACCAGAGCCAGGGAGTATGGAGGAGCTCCGACAGCACAGACTGCAGAGATTTGCCCGCTGAGGTGTGGCACCTGTTTGAGAGGAATCGACCACCGGGACACAACGTCATCGGATATTCATCAGGATGAGTTTGGGCTGGAAAGGGTTAATGCTGTAAGCTTTGCTGTTCTATTCAGATTTGAAATTTTTTGATGTGTTCAGTCTGACTGGCAGGGGTACAGTCTCCATAGCAACATAAGAGGGATTTTGTCTTTGGGACAGGCTTTAAACAGGAACTTTTTTAGCTCTTGTTTCTCAGTTGGAACAGTAGCCAGTGTTTGTGCACATTTGTATTTATGTTACTGTTAACATCTTTTGGAACAAACCCAGTTTCAGCCAATCTCACTCTGATAGCAATTGATAAAATGAATTGCTCACTTTTAAAATCTGTGCCATATACCATTTTCTTCTCATATTTTCTACAAAAAAGCAACCTGTCCAGTTTTCTGTTAAGTGTGTTGGACACATATTCCATGTAACCGAGAGACTGCAAAGCAGGTAAGGACAGCAGTGACTGTTTACATCTTACACTGATGGATTGAGCCCCTGAACCCCCTGAACATCTGCTCTCAAGGCTTCACTTGGTGGACCTCATGAATGTAAAGATGTAACATGACCTCCTTCCACCAGAGAGTGTTGCTGGAGAACCAACACTAGTGAGCCAAGAAGGGAGGTATGCTTTTATGTTAAGTTCTTTGTTGTTAGTAAAGGAGGGACATTTGCAGATCTCAAAAATGTTAAATTATTAAGAGATATAATGTCATTTAAGGGCATGTATTTTTACCCATATTTTTCATATATGTATGCATTTTTTCAAAGATCCTTTGAACTTAATGCAATTGTATTATGTTCTATGGTTTGCTGTCAAGTCTATTTATGGGATCAAATAAATACATCTATGCTTAAGCCTTTGAGTGAATCCTGTATGAAAAACTGGTCATGTATAACAGTGTGTGAACGGCTGACCTGTTATTCATAACAAATTTATAAAATAAGGTCTGAGGTTTTGGTTTTATTTTCTGGTATAACTATTGCACAGAAGATAGTCAGTTCCTTGACCCTAACCCTGCCCTCAACAGAGCCCAAGTTGCTATGCCATGGTGTCTTCAAAGAAAGAGTCAAGTTTTTGAGATTAGATGCATTTATTTGACCTTTTAGAAAGTCCACATACAATGGCTTTAAAATACTGGTATTTGCTGAAAGATGTATGAGTGTTAGTGGGAGCATTACTTTCAGGGTTAATAACTTATGGAAGATTCATCTTTATTGTTTCACGTACAGTTCATTAAAGTTGGACAGACAGAAAGATAGTGGGTCATTTCTCACCAGATTGGCTCTTTTCTGAATCGGCTATGCATCTGAGCGCCCCCTTGTGTCCACCCTGTTCACATGAGATTAAAGCACCATTTCGTATATGATCTAAAGGAGTGGCTTCAGGAACCCATGGGCTCTGAGGGGTTTACAGGCATCTGTAAACTGATGTCATTTTTAAAAGTTCAGCGAGCCAAAAATAAAGATGCTCCTTTTAGAAACAACAGCTGCTTAAATCCTAAACTGAAATGACTAAAAATACAACCGAGAGGTGAAGTATATGAATGTTTCTACTCTCTGCACAAATATTCCTGTGTAGTGATATGAATAGTGTATTGACGGGCATCAGATTAGTGTGGCATTCATGCAAAGCAGCTGGTGGGGTCTTAGGTTAAATATGGGCACCTATTTTGTCCAATAAGGGTCCACCATGACCACATGATGTCATATCCTTTTTAGTGAGGCCTTTTTTGTCCACTCAACTTGATCAACGCAACCAAACCGATTAATAGTCATCTAGCAATATGCCAACCCTCAGTAATGAACGTGTGATCTCTTTTTTAACATCAATGAAAAATCAAAAGTACAGAGTGGTTAACAGAATGTAAAATTTTCAGTTTCAGTCACCACAAAAACACCTGACAATTTCTGAATAACTGAGTGAGAACATAGTCATGTTTTCTGAAAATGTTTGCTGCAGAGCATGCCGCTAGCATGCTTATACAATGGGACGGAAAAGACCTTCGCTGATTTCCACTTCACTGAAGTTTTCTACCACCTTGCTCACATTCATACACGGGTGTTTATACCTCTACAATCTGATGCAAGTAGCCACATCATGAAGCAAATAGTAAATAGTAGTTAGGGTGACTTTTTTTTTTTTTTTTTTTTTACAGTTTACTTGATATGGTTGGCGACAGCTTTTCAATTACACCATGATGTCCCTTATTGGCCAGAATCAGCATCCAATTTAAAGTGAAATAAACCGAGGTTTTGGTAATAAAAGATAAATTGGTTAAAAACTCAAAGCAGTGATTTTTAATCCTGTATGGAATGAGGTTTTAATCACAGCCATTTATTCACTAAATTTAACTAAGTGTTCAAGTGCTCATTAACATTTTCATTGAACATTTGATCTGAACTGTGTGTCAATGACACTTGTGTTAAGGTGAGTGTTGGAGGGGCCATTCAATACCCTTTGTTTCCCTCCCTTATTGCATATTTGCCATGCAAAGGCAAATATGCAAGGCAAAACTTCTGACAGCAAACTAAAGTCATTCATGGCTTTCTCTCCTCTTCGGAGAGACCATGTTCACCATTTCAAATAGCACCAAAATTATCTATACCTAAATAAATACTCTTGACATTTACAGTAAAAATATAAAGCAATCCTGTTTGTTCGACAGTGCAAACATATGTACAGACAATAGAAAATAATGCAAAATTAAAAAAACATGGAGAAAAAGGCTGCATTTTAAGTCATATAATCTGTTATACATGTGAATAGTACTTGTATTTAACACTGTATTTGTAATAGTTATGCTTAGATGTATGTGTTAGTATGCTGAATGTGTGAGTTGGGGTGGGGCTTGTTGGGGTGGGGGGTGGGGGGTCTCTCGGGGGTTTTACCTGGGAGGTTTATGAACCTCTGAGGTAATACTATTAACTATCACACCATCACTGTGGGACCAGTGGTAGACTTAACGCTTGTATTTTTCAGTCTAGAAACAGGCCACACCCCTGAAAGCAGTACATGATAGAGGCCACACCTCATAAGAGTATTTGAGGATTATGAAGAGGAGGGAAAGATGGCATATTCATGTTTAAAAATACTGTAAAGTTTAAAAATGTGCTTGCATGTGAACTGTATGTTTAGTGTGTGTGTGTGTGTGTGTGTGTGTGTGTGTGGGCACTGGGAGAATCTTAAAGTCAGATATAGGAGATAGAAAAGCTCCTACTGCAACTGTTGTACAACAAATTTATATCCACTCTGTACTAACAATGAAGAGTATAGGCTACACATGAGCACATGCAGGTGAGCGCACGCAGCCGAGGATGCACACCTCAAGGCACCTTGGCGAGTGCCCTCAGGTGAGCATACAGAATTTTGGACAGCACTCGGGTATGCCCTGTAGAGACAAACTGCATTCCAACAGCTCCATTCTACCCTCAGCACCATCAAAAGGGCCCCCCTAATCCTTAGAGAGAGGTAAGGTAACTTTAGTTTGCCCTGTCTGCTTTGCCTGAGTGCCAAAAATAGCAAACTCTCTCAGGAAGTGACCTCTTAATTTCATTCTCAGAAAACACTGTTGAAATATCTCATAAAGACATAGGTACAGCATAACTACTTTGCACATACACACTTTTACATATTACATTTTACATATTACATTTATTAAACCTGTTTGTGTAATTACACTCATGTTACAACCACAATGTGTATGAACACAGTAGTTACGATACAAATACAAAGTAGTGTCTATGTAGATACAGTGCAGACACATGGATATTAGGGCCACTTAATCAAAAATGGGACCCAATATTTTGCCTCTGTAGCATTTTTTCAAGTGTTAAAGAATTAAACCCTGGGTATTAACACAGAACTGTTGTACTATGATGTGTTCCTGTGCCACCTTCTCTCCTGGACACTCTGTGACCTCATGCGAAATGGTCACTTCTTAGGGGGTATAGGTACGAGGAAGCAGATTGGAATGCACCCACAGCTCATGTACCTGTGCGCCACCTGTCCCAGCAGTCCCCAATAGACTTTTCAGCCAATGAAAACAAGCCTTACTGACTCTGGAGATCCCAGCCAAATGGAAATACACATTACTGAGTACATTACTACTGTAGAGATTTTTTTTTATAAAATGTTTTACCTTTTATATTTTGTCAAGTAGGTTCATTGGATGAACTTGGATACAACAAATTACAAAGGAAGATAAGTACCAGTGTGTTCACAGCCTTTCAGGTGACCAATCTCTGTGTTTCCAACCGCTTGGATGGCCAATCGGTGTAGTCACAGCCTTTCAGGTAACCAATCATTTTGCATTTTTCAGTGCAGTTCTCACAGGAATGTTGGCAGGAGCAAGCCTGTGGCGCTGGCAGGTCTGGGACGGGCAGGCCGACTTGTAGGAGCCGTCACTCCTTCATGCAGACGCTGCACCGGCTGGCACGCAGACGCTGGTCCCTCTCCTCCTTCAGTGGGCCTGTCGGGTGGGCGGGGCTGAACTGCTCAGCCACGCCCACGTGTGTCAGCCAGAAGCTGTAGGCATTGGCGAAGTAGTGGCAGGTGCCGCGCGGGCCCTGGCACTCGATGAAGGGCTGCCTGCGGAAGTCCCTCAGGCAGCTCCCTGACGACATCAGTGACTGCCCTCCGCCCTCGTCACCGGACCCTGTGTGCTGCAGCACAAACCTCACACCTCACTTACTGTTTCTTGTACACTGCAGGGACACAGATACTAGCACAAATATTTATCTCACACACACACACAGATGAATTCACAGACAGTTTATCATGTATGAACATACCATACATGCACACAGAAACTTTGTGATGGATTTTACCACACGCACACATTGAAATGTGTGTAACTCCCACAAAGTAGTGAGGTTTTTCACACGCACAGGCACACTCACCATGAGGAAAGAGTAGCCGACCCACAGGCTCCTCCAGTGCTGGGGACAGAGAGGAATGCTGCTGTCTTGGCTGTGCACGGCGACAGTGGGAGAGGGGGCCTCACACACCACACAGCGGCTGATGTATCGCTGGATCTCTGGCCCTGACACGGGCATCATGGGTACGGCCGCCGTGGTGGACAGCCAATAGGATTTGTCATTGCCGTTGGCATAGTCACAGGTGGCCGCGTTGCATGTGGCAAACGGCATAGTGCTGAAGATTTTTAGACATGATCCGGCATGGCCTGGTGGAGAGCATCACTGTTAGCAAACATGCATACATATACATAAAGTCACAGAAAAATAAAAATAAAAATACATATTAACAGAAATACACCCCTACCTAGCAGCTGTACCCCTGCTGTCCCATACATCCTAGGTCCTGTGTGTGCATGCATAGATGTGGTGCTCGTTTGATGTGCATACCTAAGTCCTGTGTGTGCGCCTTCTCCTGACCCTCCAGGTACAGCAGACTGTAGCCGCTCCACAGTGTGACCATATCCTCAGGACACACGGGCAGTGTGTCTGACTGACTGTGCATCACCAACAGGAAGGCCGAGTTAACCTTCCTCCTTGGGCTTGGATATCCAGGATCTCCCACCATACCGGGGGGGCCTGTGCCAGGGAGAGATAGTCAGTCCTCGTACACTGCGGGAAGTGGGGGGAGGGGAGGGGAGCCGGAGGAGAAGATGGGATGGGGCAACAGTATAGGGAGAAGAGGAGGGAGGAGCACAGTGCCTAGAGGAAGGAGTAACAGGTTGGTCAGGTGCATTTCAGCTTGGGTCACCACTTGCTCACCCTGTGGACCAGAAGGTCCTCGTTGTCCAGGAACGCCAGCATCTCCAGGGGTTCCAGCCAGCCCTGGAATCCCCACTAATCCTTGAAACCCAGGAGACCCTGATGAACCCTTTAACCCTGTAATAACACACACAGAGAAATCCCTCAAACCCAAACTGAGAGATTCCATGTAGATCAGCGGTTAGGGTGCTCGGGTGCTCGGTTTGAACGCAGACTGAGCACTATGGTCCGGGTGTGATTCAGCCAAGTCAGCAAATAATGATGACCGGCAGACCTGAAGTAGCACCTATCTTCCAAGGAGTGACACTCTGCTATAGTACACTGGGCAAGGTGCAGTGCCAAAAGTATCCATTGGCTACATTCAAGTGTATTGGAGGATTGCATTAGTCTTACTTCGGCACTCCTGCACAGTAAGTTCAGCATTCAACTTGGTTGCTACAAACTCTGACACTCTGATTCTGTTTGTGCAGGTGGAGCCCTGGGTCTTGAAACCCATATGGCTGAAGAGCCTTACCTCTACGTCCTTCTGCTCCTATTGGGCCAGGCTTGCCAGGGAGACCTACAGGGCCTTGTAATCCAGGGAGTCCCAAGATCCCATGTGGGGGTGGGAGAAGTAGAGAGGTGATGACGCTCCCTTTTTGACCTTTGCGGCCTGTAGAGGAACCCCAGGGGAGAAACGGATCACATTGAGTGTACGAGAATTTCGCCGTTCATAGTCAAAGTGACTTTGATTAAAGAGGTCAGCTGCATAATGTTGCAGCATTTGTTGGCATCATTGAGTCATTTAATATTCTGCTTGTGAGGGCTGTGAATGATTTGCATGTAAGGGACATTATCTCAGACATGACATATATCTGGTGACAGTAGCATCAGTCTGCAATAAGGGGACAGTGTCATTGGGGAGGTGTCCACTAGCAGAACCAATGTTAAAGCTTTGACATTTATGGTGCTCTTGGCCAGGATGGTTCAGTTTTGCCTTCATGTATACGGTACACTATCCTCTACTTTTATATGCTCTTTGTATTCTGGACGGTAAGTTTTTGTACGTCGGCCTGGAAAATGATACTATTAATTGACAATTATTTGCATAATAG